>NW_012138302.1:4919380-4931499 GCF_000956105.1 Propithecus coquereli | reverse complement strand
GGGGTGTACAGTATAATGTATTGACATACATATACATAGTGAAATGATTGCTACAGTTAAATAAATTTGCGTATCTATCGGCTTCCATAGTTACTAGCTGATTGTTGGTAGGTTGTTTACAAATATTTATTTCCATGTGTCCCTTGTGTTTTTAAAATTTATTTTTATTATATACTCACTAATACAAAAATTTTACAGTTAAGAGTAAAGAAAAAAATGCTCTCATATCCTTTGTCAATATTTTGATGTATTTTTTTTCAGTCTTCATATACGTGTAGGGCTCACATATGTGTAAAGTCCTCCTATACAGACAATGTTGAATTTTGCTTTATTTATCTTAATATTCTATGGTAAATATTTCTCAGTGTTGTTGAATATTCTAATGTAAACTAAAACCACAATAAGATACTCACAGAATGGTTATAGTTAAAAAAAAAAATCCAAACCAAAAAATTAATAGTATCAAGTGTTGGTGAGAACGTAGAGAAATTGAAATCCTTATACATTTCTGGTAGGAATGTAAAATGGTGCAGTCACTTTGGACAACAGTTTGACAATTTCTTTAAAAATTAAACATAAACTTACCATATGACCCAATAGCTCCATTCCTAGGTATTTATCCCAAAGAAATGAAAATACATGTCTACACAAAGACATGTATGCAGATGTTTAAAGCAGCATTATTTACAATAGCCAAAAATGGAAACAACCCAAATGTTCATCAGCTACCAAGTGGATAAACAAAATGTGGTGTATCTATACAATAGAATACTATTTAGTAATAAAAAAGAGCAAAACACTGATGTAGGCTAGAACATGCATAAACCTCAAAAACATTATGCTAAATCAAAGAAGCCAGGCACGAAAGACCACATATTATATAATTCCATTTATGTTACATTTCTAGAAAAGGCAAAAATTAGAGACAAAAAGCAGATCAGTGTTTGCCTTGGGCAAGGTGGGAACGGGCATTAACTACTGCCAACAGGAACAGTAGAACTTTTGGGGATGATGGAAATGTTCTAAAGGTGGAATGCAGTGATGACTGCACAATTGCCTACATTGACTAAAAACCATTGCACTGGGTGAATGTTATGATACATAAATTCTGCCTCAATTCAACACTGAATTTTTAATAGTGTCCTATTACTGCTCTGTGTTAATGTTCCATTTCTTTATTCTGTGTGACTTGGGAGAAATAGTCAGCGCTTATTTCCTTTTTAGCCAAATCCATATTCAGTAGGTTAGATCTGAGCCATTGGATTTAATAAGAGCGATTCGGTGGAATGAATCCTAATCCTGTTGTCAAGGACCTAGTGTGGTCTCACTCCGCCTCCGGCTGGGTGGACCTCAGTTTCCTCATCTGTAAAATCTAGAAAAGCAGTGGATGCAAGGAGGGACTGGGCCCCAAGAGATAGTGGAATGGCAATCGACACCACAGCAGTGGCAGTAGTATCATAAATAAGACTGATTTCCCTAAAAGTGGGAGGGCAGGGACTGAGTATTCACCCCCCAGTCCCCACCTCATACCGCTCCCTTCCTTGTGCTGGGGGGAAGTCAGTAAGGACTGTGTATGGGGTTCTGAAGTGATCAGTACAAAGGAGAAGATAAGAAATTGGAGGGGACTCAGGAAAGACTGCAATGATGACAAGGGGTTGGCTGGAATCTGCTCTAGAAACTGTGAGCATCGTGCTTGGCCATGGCAAGGGCGTTGATGACACACAGTTTGGGTGATTTGATCTCCAAGAAACTATCTAGGTTTTGTGCTCTGAAGCATGAGGGTAGAGCTCATTAAAGGAAGACTGAGGCCGGATGCTGCCATGAAAATAATAGGTCATCACGTTTGCCTTCCAAGGGAGAGCTGGTGCTCCGTGCATGGCAGGGAAGTTTAACTTGGTGAAATTGAACTGGTCTCGAATTCTTGTGTTCTCTGTTTCCAGCTGAGTTCCAGGTTTTCCTAGAGTACAGCCAGGAGCATCTGTACTCAGAGAACACAAAAGAAAAGCTGTGGAAACCAAACTCGTAAATGTTTTTTTCATTAGCTCCAGGCTCGCAGCCACCAATAAACTGTAGGCTTTAAAAAAGTCTCTTATTATTTTGTGAGCTAAGAAAATGTGCATACTCCCCTTATTTATATGTTTGGGACTTTCTTAAAATGTTACTTATCAAGCATTTATCTGTTTGGTCACCCCAGAAAGGTAACAGCATTCTAGTTCTTGTATAAAAGAGAAAAAACAATCCCATTTAATAAACTTGCTGTAACTTGAGCCTGTTGGTGGTCTTGGAGGAAACTCAAATCCAGGTTTGGTTGATACTGTGTAATGTGAATGCAATTAGTAGTGGTTTTTCTAAAGTAGAAAGACATGTAGGAAAATAATGCACAGCAAATTTAGGTCAGAGCTGGGAAGCTTATAAATCCTTATTTTTGTTTTCATTACTCTAAGTAATAGGGAAGCTTTGTCTTTATTACATAATTTCCCTACCAGTAATACATTTTAAAACATTTTTCTGTTAATTTCATACACTTAATCAGAAAGCCACAGTTCATAAACCCCTGTGATGTGGCTGCTGGCACTGTTTATGTGCAGAAGATGACTTTTTGTTCATCTCTAGAAAGCCAACACAAAAATCACTGACGGGTGCAACTTTTCACCACCTGTTTCTTCATTCAGTAGAGGGTCTGACAAAACAGTTTTCAAGGGATCGACATCCTTGTGTTAGCTAATGAGTGAATTGACCTTTACATGCATGTTGTATTTCAGAGCATGATTGGATTCCAGCATATTTGAACCTACATGACCAGATCGTAAGGTCTGTAAGGACAGAGGATGATGTGTCTTTCTGGTTTATCACTGTATTCCTGTGGCACATAGTAGGTGCTCAGGAAATACTAGCTATTATTTTTCTCATCACCCAGATTTGAGATGCAGCTCACTCCTCTCCCGCTCTACTGTCGCCGCTGCTCCTCCTTGAACTTACGAGGCCTACTCCTGCTGCAGCACCTTGGCACTTACTATTCCTTCCCTGGAGGCCAGATGCCAGCATGGATCACTCCCTCACCTCTCCTAGATCTTTGTTCAAATTATATTGTCTCAGTGAGGCCCTATCTATCTATCTATCTTCTTTCCTTGCTTTATTTTTTTCCATAGTATCATCACCATCTGATAAATGGATATATTAATGTGCTGTATATCCTATTTATTTATTTGATTTATTGTCTTTCCTTCCACCTCTGGAATGTAAGCTCTACCAGGGCAGCGGTTTCTGTATGATTTGGTCATTGCTGTATACCCTGTGCCTAGAACATAGTAGTTGCTGTAACTTGGTTGAATGAATGAGTGAATGAATAAATACTCCACCACCTGCAATCTGTATGGCAATAGCTAGTGCTTTTGCTCTCTTGGACCCTTTGTTTGATTCTCCATTTGTTTCACAAAATGGCACGCGTGGGTCAGATGAGATTTTGCACACGAAAGCTCTTTGTTATGCAAATATATTCATTCCTTTATTCGTTTAACCAACTCGACACAGTTCTTGCCTGCATAGAGCTTAGTCATTGGACACATGTATGGGTAATTTCAGTGCAGTGGGATAGCAGCTGTGATGGGGAATGTGCCGCGAGCTATGAGAACACTCACGAGGGACTCCTAATCCAGATGTGGGTACGGGACCCTGAAGCCTTCTAGGAGGAAGGGATGCAGAGGCTGAGATCTGGAGATAGAATAGGAATTCAACGGGCGGAGGGAGGGTGATGCAATGGGAGAGTATTCCAGGCAGGAGGAATAACCTGTACAAAGTCTGGAAGTGAGAACCATGGAGAACTGGCAGAACTGAAAGCAGTTCAGTCCGTCTGGAGCATCCGGTGTGTGGGGGCAGAGAAGTGCACAGAGATGTGGCTTGCGAAATAGTCTGGGGACAGATCAGGGAGAGCTTTGTGGGTGCCAAGGAGCTTGGATTTGATTCTAAGGGCAGTGTGGAGCCATGGAGGGGTTCCAGGAAAGGAATGACTTGGTCAGACTTTATTTTCAACAGTCATTTTATGGAGTAAGACAGCTTGGTTCTCCCTCGCCAAGGAATTGAACACAAGCTCTCAGGAAGAGAGGTTGTGAAAACAGCAAAAGGGATTTCTAGAAAGTGAATCCTTAAGCTTCATGAAATCTGCTGAGATTCTGTTGTATCTTACTGGCGAGTGTCACAGCAGTGAGGCCAAACAACAACAACAAATCAGAAAAACCCACCAACTCTTTGTAAAAAGCTTAATACTTATCTGTGGGGCCATTGCTCATCTCTTGAGGTAGGGGACATGCTTGTGCTGCAGACATAGATATTTGCATTGACTTCCACACCACTGTGGTGCAGACAAATAAAGCAGGAGTGGAGGAACCAGAGCAGGCTCTAATCTTCCCAGAAGGTGTGAGAACCTCCTATCCAGCACTAGTTGCCAAAAAAAAAAGCAACTCTAGGGTATAATGTGGTGGTGGGGAGAGGAGGCCTGGCAGATCTTGGCCCTGTCCTTGCTCTGCAACTTAGTTATCACCACCGACGCAGCTTGTGGAACCACTTCTCTGAGCCTCAGTTTCCTTTTCTGGAAAATGGAATTAACACCACTTCTGTTTCAGTGTTGTTAGGATTCAGTGAGATAAAAGTATAATCAGTTCTGCTATAACACTTGTTTTGAAAAAGCAAATTTGTTCAAATCTGATTGATATATTAGGGAAAATTTGAGGATAACACAAATTTTGTGTTTGCATATACGATCGAGAAACACTAGATGAACTCAGAAGACAGCACCCAACTAAAGCACACTGCATGGGCATACACAGAACACACCCCCCAGCGACCTCAGGTCACCAAGGCGTGCAAGCCACACACATCTGCATATGCAGTTCCATCTTTCTGTCTGATTTCCAATAACCAGCCCTCTTTCTGCTGCAACCCTTCTGATGCCCACTTCCACAAGTAAATTTCAGGTTTTTTTCAAGGTAAAATGCCAAATTTATTGATGTAGTATGTATTTCTTAGCCATTTAACATGTGTAAAATTATGCTACCATTTTTTTGAGATTCTTTTTATTTTGTGTCACTGATCAGTTTTTGCGTGATGTTCCCCCAATCTTGTTTTCCCATACGCCCTGTGGTTTTTTTTTTTTTTTTGAGACAGAGTCTCACTCTTTTGCCCTGGCTAGACTGCCATGGTGTCATCCTAGCTCACAGCAACCTCAAACTCCTGGGCTCAGGCGATCCTACTGCCTCAGCCTCCCGAGTAGCTGGGACTAACAGGCATGCACCACCATGCCCGGCTAATTTTTTCTATATATTTTTAGTTGCCCAATTAATTTCTTTCTATTTTTAGTAGGACGGGATCTCGCTCTTGCTCAAGCTGGTTTCGAACTCCTGAGCTCAAACAATCCGCCCGCCTCGGCCTCCCAGAGAGCTAGGATTACAGGCGTGAGCCACCGCGCCCAGCCAGCCCTGTGGTTTTTATTGCACAATTTTGCATAGCATGGTGATTTTTTGGAACTTGTATGCTATGTTATAGAAGAACTGACTCTACCTAAAGCACCTAACACAATTTCTGGCAAACAACACATACTTAGTAAAAGGTAGCTGTTAATATTAATCCATTTTAAGTATGAGTTTTGGGTTGGGGCAGGGATCACTAGTTAAAACATTTCATTGCTTTGATTAGGAGTGTAAGTGAGATGGAATGCCTGAGTGGAAGGGTTTTGGTGCTTTTATCTTTTCTGAGTGTGTGCTGGTCAGACCTCTCTTGGGGTATTAGCAGTGACAAACTACAATAGGTATGCCCAGAAAAGAGCAAGCCAAAAAAAGAGAAGGCATGAGAATGGTCTTCACACTTTACTTTGTTTTGTTGGGCTTCGGGGCCCACAAGCAGAAGCTCCCAGGGTCCAGGGTTCTGCTTAGCACAGGGAAGAACCTCAGAATGGTCCCTAGGGAGTGATGTGTTCTCCAAGCTCCTATGGGCTGCTCTGGGAGGGGAGAGGCCAGAGAGGAGTCAAACATGGCTTTGGAGCTTCTATCTCTGAAGTTCCTTTTTTTTCCCCCTTCAGGGTAGTGTACAAAGACAGACACTGCACAACCAACCAGAGTAAATTTCAGAAAGAAACAACCCAAACTTTTCCAGCCATACTTGGACTTCTGCTTGCTTTTTTTTTTTTTTAAAGTGATATAAGACAATAGTTAGCACATGTGCATATTTACACACTGATTTTTTTAGTTATGCCCTTGAATACTGAAAATATAAAGACTATACTTTACAAATATTTATGGCGCCTGGCGTGCTTAGGAATAGTGAAATCACATCAGTGCTTTCCGTCCTGAGTGCATTTTTCCCTTTTCTTCTTTTTTTTTTCCTTTGTTTTTCAATTCAAGGAGAAACCTCAATTAGTTGCTGATCTGGCTTTGATTTCTCTCCAACATCCTGTACAGTCTCTCGTCCTCTCCACCCTGAGCAGGCTGTTAAGCTCCTGTAATAAGGAAGGTGTGTCACCCCAGCTGAGGTGGAGAAGCACCAGGAAGCACTGGGCATTTGAGCTGAGGGTTGGCACGGTCTGCCTCAAGCATGTGGGTCACTCTGAGCCTGCTTAGTGTGGTATCTCTAGGAGAGTTATTTTTGTACTCCCAGATGAACTAAAAAGTAATTATACTGAGTGTTTTATCTTGTATATATAGAGATGTGTAAGATTCTAGGTTTCTATTTGATGTTACTATTAAGAAAAGAAGATGTTGCGAACATATTCGATTTCATTAAATTAGTTTTCCCTGTAATCATAAGAGGGTTATTGCTGTTCACATGCTGAATCTTAATGAAACTGTAAAAGAACTTAACAAAATAGCATTTTTCAAAAATAGCAGCTATCCTGCTCTGATGCTTTAAAAATGAATGTTATCTCTTTTTGTTTCTATGAAGAGCACATGGGATTTAGGCTGGCTCTGAAATTGATTTTTCCCAAACCAAGGGTCATTAAATTTCTTCCTCTGAGATGAACTGTTCAGGCCTCCTCCCCTTCTAGCTCTCTGTCTGGAAAATGTGGATGGTGTTTCCATGTGGGAGCTCTCATACTGTGTGCATTGGCTCCAAGAACACATGGCAGATGGACTGCTGTTCTGAGATCTGGGCCCGAGGCATGCCGATGGACTGGCCTGGACTTGTAGATAATGACCAGAAGGAATCGTCCTGGCACTGCCCCAGTGACTAGCCTGGATGATCCTGCTTGGGAAATGACTCTAATCAACATTCTTTCCTTCTAGCGTTGCTGGACATGGCTGCAGATGGCAAGCCCGTGGATCGGGTGGCCCCAGTTGGTCAGCTTCCCTCCTTAAGCCTGATTTACCTGTTGCTGTCACCTCCCTCTTCCCCTAAAGCCATATAACTTCAAATAAGGTAGTCCGTCTATTTTGGTGCTATTCCCTCTTCCTTAGCCTGTCATTATGGAAAGTGGAAAGAGCATGGGCTCCAGAAGCCTCGGTTTAAATCCCAGCTCTATTGTTTATCAGCTTTGTGACTTTGGGCAAGTGGTTTAATCTCTCAGAACCCTTGCTTACTCATTTTAAAAAGGATGTCAATCATCTCTAACCATCATGGCTGTTGAGAAAACATCTCATACAGTGCCAGGCACATAGAAGGACTTCTAGGACTGGAATCCACAAAGGCTTTATCCACTTTTTCTTGAGTAGGTCATTTGCTTCCTAGTCAACATGTCTCCAGAGCAAGAAGATTAGTTGATCCTTCTTTCTTCTTCGTGCCAGGCTCTGCCCAGGCCCAGGGATGACAGAGACGAGTTAGTGGAAGTCTCCCCCTAGAAAGGAACTCCCGGTTTTACTCAAATCCATTTTTTTCGACAAATATACTCTGATACCTTGTGCCCTTGGGGAGGACACTGAGATGACTCAATCACTAATTTATTCCAAGTTTATCTGTTGTGCACCATACATTGTTATAAACACTGTGGGTAGAAAAAACATGGAAGACAGTCCTTCCCTTTGAGAAGCTTGTAATACAGCAAAATACACCCAAGTGTGGAAAAAGTAGTTGGAAAGAGAATATGTCTGGTTTTTAAAAGCATTTGTGTTGCTAAGTAATATAGGCTGCAAACAGTAACATGAGTTGCATTTTTCCAAGTTTTCAGATCTTGAAATGCAGAGCTTCACCAAAACAGCCCTCTCATTTTATAGCTGAGGAAAGGGAGCCTGGGAGTGGTTAACATATCACACATTTTAGGTAAAAGTAAAGCTGAGACTAGCCCTACAGCAACTTTTATATGTGCTATGACTAAAGCGGAAAGCTCTCTTTCTTCTTGATCCTATTGTCATGAGTAGCAGCAGGAGATTTTATAATTTGAAAAAGTTATTCTTAGGTAGCCCCAAGAGGTAGATTTTCAGATCTGTTCCTTACTTTTTCTATCCTCTCAATAGCTCCACTGGGGTCAGGACCATCATGAGCTTAAGGAACTTGCTCAAGGTCATGCAATGTGACATGCAAGGTCAGAATTCGAACTTAGGCCTGTCTAATTCCAGAGTCCAAGCCTTTAGCCTCAACACCATTGCTCATCCATCATTTACCCTCATTGTAGTATCTGAAGGCTATTGTAGGCTTTTTGAGACAGTTTGTAGAAAAGACACATGTCATGAAATCATTTTTAGGTCTTGCTTATCTGAACCAGTGGCAAAGCTAAATTTATGAACAATAAATAAGAGTCTATATTTGTTGGAATGCCAAGTGAGTCAGGATATAAGTAGGAAAAAAAGTTACAGCCAGAAGTTATGTTCTTCTACACGCAGTCTCTTAAGATTTCATAACCAGAGGGGGAATTCTGAGCAGATGAGAATAAAAAAGCCTCTGCAGATAGCCCAAAAGATGATACTAAAGTCCAGAGGTCATAAAAGGAAAGAACAGGCACTGTAGATTTTCCTCTACTGCACGGCATCTTTTTGCAGTTTGTGGTCCAGATCAAACCTGAAGTTAATTTGTTAAAATCACTGATTCCTTATTTAAAGAGCTTAAAATTCTGCAAGTGGCTTCTCCACAGCCAAACAAAACACCTCCGGTTCTTTTGTGACCACTAATGCAATTGACTTTCCACCTTTTAAGAATGCTCCCCTCCTAGTCTTCCATCTTCTTTCCCAATTAATTAATGTTTAGTTTGTAAAAGGTTTGTGGGTCTGTTGGGTTGATATTGTTAAAGGCTGACAACTATGCAGAGGTACCACTTACTGTAATGCAGTGTCTGAGTGTGTTTGAATTTTCTGTTAACCAGAATCAAGACATTGGTGCCCCGTCTTGGGGGAATGGCAGGGAAGACTGAGCTTAACTTGGCCAAAGCAGCAGGGAGCTAATGGAATGTTTCTACTCCTCTTAAAGAAAGGTAGTCAAGCATCTGTACTTCCCGCCGAACTCCAATTTCCATTCTGCTTTGAAATTCTGTTTGCTCTGTCAGTGAGAGCCATATGACAAATGTTCAGTATGTCAGATTTGTTTTCCTTTTATACTACATATGAATTTAACCTCCACAGTAGGGCTGCGTTAATTTCCCGAAGCTCTCCCAATAATTGTATTCTTCTTTTAAAAAATGTGCATACTATTATTCTTTTTTGGGTTGTGTTATGACTGGTGTTTTGAAAGTGGTTAAAAGATTACTGGCTGCATATGGAGTTATGTGTACGTGATGTGCATTCCCAGATGTAAACAGCCTCTAAAGTTCATTATGTAGTTTGTGTAGCTATTCCATTCGTTTTACCAGACTCAACTCAGTAACTTCTGGCCTGCAGAGTAGGATTTTTTTTTCTTTAACAAAATTAAGTTTGAGTAGCCTTTTCTGAAAAGCAGTTTTACTTTTGTCATATTGCTATTTCTGCTGGCAATGAATTGTTTGTGGCTGCCAGAAGAAAGTGTACGTCTAACTGTGTGTGAACTCAGTTTCTCTTCCTGTCATGCTTGCGTAGTAACTACAGTCGTGTGCTGCATGACCATGCTTTGGTCAATGATGGACAGCACATACGATGGACTGCATAGAGCCCATGAGGTTATAATAGAGTTGAAAAATTCCTATTGCCTAGTGACATCGTAGCCATCATAATGTCGCAGCTCAACGTATTACTCATATGTTTGTGGCGATGCTGGTGTAAACAAACCTACAGTGCTGCTAGTCCTATAAAACTATGACACATACAATTATGTACAGTATATAATACATGATAATAAACAGCTACGTTGCTGGTTTACATGTTTACTATGCTATAGTTTTTATCATTATTTTAGGGTGTACTCCTTCAACTTGTAAAAAAAATTGTCAGGCAGGTCCTTCAGGACGTTTTCTAGAAGAAGGCTTTGTTGTCATGGGAGATGACAGCTCCGTGTGTGTTATTGCCCCTGAAGACCTTCCAGTGGGACAAGATGTAGACAGTGATATTGATGATCCTGACACTGTGTCGGCCTCAGCTATGTGTGTGTTTGTGTCTTCATCTTTAATAAAAAGTTTAAAAGTGAAAACAAAATTTTAAACAGAACAAATCTTATAGAATAAGGATATAAAGGAAATACTTTATACAGTTATATAATGTGTTTATGTTTTAAACTGTTATTACAAAAGAATCAAAAAGTTAAAATTAAGAAGTTTATAAAGTAAAAAAGTTACAATAAGCTAAGGTTGATTTATAATTGAAGAAAGAAAAATTTTTTAAAATAAATTTAGTGGGCCGGGCTCGGTGGCTCACGCCTGTAATCCCAGCACTCTGGGAGGCCGAGGCGGGCGGATTGTTTGAGCTCAGGAGTTCGAAACCAGCCTGAGCAAGAGCGAGACCCCGCCTCTACTAAAAATAGAAAGAAATTAATCGGACAACTAAAAATATATAGAAAAAATTAGCTGGGCATGGTGGTACATGCTTGTAGTCCCAGCTACTCGGGAGGCTGAGGCAGGAGGATTGCTTGAGCCCAGGAGTTTGAGGTTGCTGTGAGCTAGGATGATGCCACAGCACTCTAGCTGGGGCAACAGAGTGAGACTCTGTCTCAAAAATAAATAAAAAATAAATAAAATAAAATAAAATAAAATAAATTTAGTATAGCCTAAGTGTACAGTGTTTATAAAGTCTACAATGTTCTAGGCCTTCACATTCACTCGCTGGCTCACCCTCAGCCACTTCCAGTCCTGCAAGCTCCATTCATCGTAAATGTCCTGTATAGGTCTACCATTTTTATCTTTTATACTTCAGTTTTACGGTACCTTTTCTATGTTTAGATATGTTTACACAAATGCTTACCATTGTGTTACATTTGCCTACAGTATTCAGTACAGTAACATGCTGAACAGGTTTGTAGCCCAGGAGCAATAGGCTGCACCATAGTGAGGCTTAGGTGTGTAGTGGGCTACACCGTTTAGGTTCATATAAGTACATTATTATGTTCCCACAATGATGAAATCTGCCTAATGATGCGTTTATCAGAACGTATCCCCATTGTTAAGCGATGCATGACTGTAGTTCATACATTAATTGGTTACCTGTACCCTCCACTCATGGTTTCAAAGATCGCATATTTAGGTCTAGGATGTTTTTGAGTAACCTTTACCTTAAAAAAAAAAAAAAAGACAGCTGATAGGTTTAAGGAAAGAGACAGCTGAATTGAATGGGGGAGCCAGGTGTTGACTCTAAGAGGAGCTATTCTGGAATGTTTTTGGTAAAATAATGTCTGTCCTCATATCATCTATCTATTTATCTAATATGATATCTGTTTATCATTAATCTATCTGTAAAACAAATATTCCAAACATCTAAAAAGTATAAGAAGTCTCTGTAATATGAAGGATAGCACACTGGACTTTTAAAAAGTAAAAGAAATATAGATCTTAAAAGAGAGCAGTACTTTCCAAAAAAGCTCTGAAAGAGTTAAGTAAAGACAGGGTATTAGGTAGTCTTGATGAGCTTGGGCCTCCTCCTCCTCTCCATTACTGCTTCCTTTTTTTGCTGTTTTTATTTATTTATTTATTTATTTTTGAGACAGAGTCTCACACTGTTGCCCTGGCTAGAGTGAGTGCCGTGGCGTCATCCTAGCTCACAGCAACCTCAAACTCCTGGGCTCAAGCGATCCTACTGCCTCAGCCTCCT
>NW_012138302.1:4882553-4919025 GCF_000956105.1 Propithecus coquereli | reverse complement strand
TTTTTTTTTTAATCCACCAATGTGATCATTTTGTGTAAACTATTTTGTATCAAGCTTTTTTTTCCCACTTAATTTGACAATATTATTTTTTCCAAATCTTTCTAAATAATGTCTTTAGTGTTTGTGTGATATTACACTGAATGGGCATAGCCTACATGGTTTATTTAGTCATCACTTGATGGTTGGATATTTAGGGTATTTCATCGCCACTCTCTTTGAAAATTAAATAAAGCAAAACAAAACAAAATTTGATTAAAGTTCAAGATGGCCCAATCTAGTGGCTATATGTTAATATCTTAGCAGTCCATTACATTATTCACACAGCAATGGAAAAGCAAAAGCCCCAAAACTCTGCACCTGAGAGGAGTGTATATTAAACTAAATTTAAGGAAGTGTTCATGAATAGTAGGAAATGAGAATTGGTAAATGGAGCCATTTTATTTCATAAACGTGCCTCAGGGCTTTAAACCCCAAGCCTTGGCTTTGAGCTACTTTGAATTTCATGGGTCAGTCTGTGATGCACCGTGATTTTGCTTTACGCGGTGTTTGGCATGAGGCATTAAATTTTCCTTACTCAGTTTTCAGAATCTACGAAATAGGACCCCAGCCAACCTAGACTAGGAAAGTCTGTCCACTTGTCTGTTTAGATATTTATAAATAATCCTTCAATACTGAATATCATAGTATTTGTAGTTATAGGTTTAAGGTAAATGCTTCTGAAGATTTTTGGTATTTTCCTTTAAAAATATAAGTAATAAAAAATACATTCTTACTTTCCCCGAGGAGCGAGTTTGGCATCGGATTCTGGAGCCAGACAGCCTGGGTTTATTTCCTGTTCCACCATTTTCCGCTGGGTGATCTTGGGCAAGTTTCTTGACTTGTCTAGGTGTCAGTTTTTTCATGGGAAAAGTGGGAATACTACTACTCACTCATTCACAGGTTTACTGGGATGGTTTAATAAGTTCAAACATTGTAAGGACTCAATAGTGTTAACCGTTATTGTTTTCAGTAACAAAAGCTCTGAGTTTCCAGTGCTTTAGACCACTTCACTAGCATTTGTAATGTTTTGCATTATCCCTCACTGAGTGCCTTTTCTATGAATACTTCTTCCCCACCTGGCTTACGATGAAGGTAATAATACTAGCTACCACTTTCTGAGGGAAGGTACTATATCTCAGGTACTCTACATGTATTATACAATGTATGTCTCATCACCAATTATGAGGTATGCATTTTTATTATTCCCTTTTCACAGGTGAGGAAACTAAAGGTTAAAGGGGTTAAGTAATGTGCTCAAGGTCATAAAGTTGCTAAATGTGGATCTAGGAACTAAATTCTAGTCTGGCGTATTTGCCACCACTCTGCCTTTGTAAATTCCTTTAAGGAGGGGACTTTAAACTTTTAGATCCCTTACGGCTTTTAGTAGTTCATTGAACATAGTAGGTCCTCAGTAAATTTTTTATTTTAAATGAATGAATGCAGAAGTGATCCTATAAATAATAGAACTTGAAACTTTTCTCCAATAAGAAAACCAACAGTTCTGCTTTTTAATGACCATAAAATTATTAGTCTTAGAATTTTGTATTACACATGAGAGAATGATAAATTTGTAATTATTTGCATATGAAACTGGTTGTATTTCATGTGAAACAAATTAAGAGACCCTGTATTTGAGAAAATCTGGAGTAGCATTACATAGGTAATTGTTGAGGCAACTTTAATATAACCAAAGACTATAACTAAGTCTAAGTCTGTTTTTATCCATTTGTTTAACAGATATTTATTCAGCATATACATTGTGCAAAGCTCTCTGCTGGGCACTGAGGGCTTAAGGATGAATATGATGGCTCCTTTGAATGGTCTGCCCTTGGCTCCCTGAGGATCCAGCAAACATTTTAATATGTTGGATAGAGGATTTTATCCACTGTCATGGTTTTAGCTACCCCAGTGCTAATGACCCCTATATATATCTTTCACCCAGCCCCTCCACTTTTGACCCCATTATTCAGCTCAGTGTTGGATATTTCCACATGGATGTCTCATAGGCCTCTAAACTGAATTTATTATCTAATCCCCAGAACCCCCTGTGCCTTGTTATATATCCCATCATTGCACCTATTATATATTCCATGTCAGTTGATGGCACTGCTCTCTAAAGCAACAGTTTAAACCACTGTTCAGACTTCAGACTAAAAGAAATAGAAGTAATCTTTGATTCCTTTTTTCTCCCACCCTTCTACATTTAGCCAGTCACCAATCCTGCTGATTTTTCCTCCTAAATATTGTCAAGAACTGTGAAGGATTTGAGACTTTACCCTATTTACAAACGAACTTGCTTGCCACAGTTCTGTAGGTGCTGGCAAAAGACACGAGATTCCTGGGTTAGAGACAAAGGACTTTATTACTCATAGCAGTAGCAATAGCCATAGTGTCAGCATTTTCATGCACTGCTTCTCTAAGACCCAATTCCCGTAGGATGTCATGAAGAGCACCAGGTGACACCTATACATGCAGTGCATCATGTTACATAAGAGGAACCCTGAGCCTAGGGAACCCAAATCTTTTATATTGGGCAGTTAACATGCTTTCCCATTGCTCCAGAGGGAGATCATTTCTTCCAAGGCTGTTTTCCATATAAACATCTTTGAAAAGATTGCCTGGAACCAAGGGTAGGCAGTACTTTGTTCATAAGGTATGCAGAAATTGAAGTGACTTATGGTGAACTTCTCCCAACAAATATGTCCTACATCTGTTCCCTCTATTCCTTCCTTATACCATTAGATCAGGCTGCTCATCACTCACAGGAATATTGCAACAACTTTTTAGCTAGTGCCTCTAACTCTAGTTGGATCCCTCTTCATATCAATACCCCACACCTTGCCAGAGTAGCCTCTCAAGACACAAATCTGACTCTGTCTCCTTCCTGCTTAAAACCATTGACCTGTCCCCTCATTGGCTATGAGAAAAACCAGGCTCCTTAGCATGACACCAAAGGGGTTTTCTGGCCATCCCCAGCTGAGCCTTCCAGCCTCCGGGGGCAGTATTTCAGCATGGTTACTTAACCTTTGTGGCCTCAGTTTCCTCATCTATAACATTAGGCAGGTAGAACCAACCTCATAGGGTTACCATGAGAGTTAATTCAGCTCACACGCTTAGTCCTCAGGAAACATTAGCTGTTATGGTTATGTCCTCCCACTCTCTGCCTCCCACTCTAAGATCCCACTCTGGCCACATGGTTTTCTGCTCACTCTGAGTTCCTTTTCTCCATGGGTAGTGTCTTTATCCTGCCACCCTTCTTCTGAGAGTGTCCCCATCCCTATTGCCTGGTTTCAGGCTGGTTGGACACATCTTCTCTCTCTTCTCTTGGATGCTCCATGCATGTCTCAACCATCAGGCTTGTAGGGATCTACTGATAAGTCAGTGATTGCTGCTAGACTGTTAGCTTTGTGAGGATGACGGCTGTCTTGTTTATCTCTGTATTGCTGGCACATAGCTTGTGTTGAAAAAATGGTGAATGAATAAGTGCAAGAAGAAAAGGGGTTCACAGTCTACTAGGATGTTTGGGGCTGGGGATGAGGAGTAGAAGGCAGTTAAGTAGCTTGACAATAACAGGTGAGAGAAGCTGGGTAAGTGTGAGGCTGAGGTGAGAATTAGGCCCTATAGGAGTACAGCACAGGGAATTTGCTTGTTGAGTGGGTCGCATGTGGTTTGGAAGCCTGTTTAAAGTTATCTCTTCAGTGAAATAAAGCGGCCCCTTCTATGTGATCCTAATGATTCCCTTTCCTGAAAGAAGCTATTGCAAATGGAAGGTCATGCAATCTGCCTTCTTGTAAGATTTTCAATTCCTCAGAATACAATGAATTCTCTGTTACCTGGTGGAGTGGGTAAGATGGAACTTCTTTTTAATTAAATTGTCATTGCAACAGAAAGTGACTTTATCCTTCCCTTTGAAGTCTCCCAGTTCTCCATGGCCTGGCTCAAATCACCCTCCTTGAATTTACTGTTCCACTGGTGCACCGTGCATTGAGTTATAATTTTACGTGAGCATGTCTAATTCCCTAATGGGATGGAGGCTCTTTGGGAATTAGTATTTTTTTCCTGAAATAGTTAGTGTCCTGCTTTTGAATTAAGAATGCCTTCTACATATATTTATTGGCTGACTGGGATTCTCTATACATGTTCCAAGTAATTGGAACACAACCCCCATCAGAGAATGCCTGTGACCTTCTCCAGGGCTGCAGCTTTCCCGCTACAGCAGCTACTCAGTGCATATTATGAAAGGTTTAATGTGCCATTTTTATTACTTTGTGATAAAAATTGAAATATATATATTAATATAATTTAGACAATATTGATTTACGAACAAACAAAAAACCTTAAATAACCTTAGCAGTGATAACTACTATTAATATTTGGAGTGTGTCTCTATGGTCTCTCTTCCTTTGCTTTATGTTTTTGCATCTCTCTCTCTCATTGAATGGAATCATCTTTTACCACTCATATGGCAATCCACCTTCTTTCCCTTAATATTCCTCGACATTTATTAAAAGCAATGGTGCTGAAGGGTCTCTTGTAGCTCGCTGTTTCAGCCCTTGACCGACCATTTTGCCACACTTGTCACTACCTGTCCTTTCTTGATTTCTGTTTGTCTTTCTGGCTTGGCTCACTACTGTATTCTGATCTCGGATACCTGGCTGCATCTTCATAGTAAGTTCCAATTTGGGGGGAGTGTCTGCTCTGTCCCAAATACTTGTGTGTGTTTTACACACTTTAAAAATATGTTTTCTGATAGACTGGATATTTGTAGTCTTTATTTTGCAGATGAGGAATTTGATCGAGAGGTTTAGCAATTTATTGTATAAAAGACCACCGAGCTCTAGGTGGATCCTGAACGTAAGTCTTTATGCCCAACACCCCCTCCGGTGTGTAAAATCGCCATCCTACCTCTGTACTGCTTCCTTAGCGTCAGACCCCTCCCAGAGTACTGGTTTTTAGGTGCCATGTCTAGTCAGCTTTCAGCTCTACAATATCCCTCCGAGGGCACAAAACCCACACCCCTCGGCCAACATAGTGAACTCCATATGTTTTATTTGAGCAAGAGAAAGAGAGAGAGCGAGAAAGAATATGTATGTGTGTGTGTGATTGAGAAAAGTTGTGGCTCTTGCTTTCACTCCTCATGAGGATGAAGTGGCCTGCCCCTCACATCTGTTTTCAACTGCCATCCCCAAATACCACAGTTATTTTCTATTAACTCAATGCACCTTTTCTTTGTAATTCATGTCAGTTTTCCTTCCAGCCACCTGCATGGTCTCTGGCTTGCTCTCAAGGCCATGAGTAAGTTCTTTGTGTACTTGCTGTTTTCGATAACCGCAGCCCAAGATTTAATGTCAAGGTGGGGGCCCTATTAAAGATGCTATTAATCATCCCATCTTTGTTTGAAGATTTCCGTGTTGGCAAGTGGATAGATAGAAGTAGCTGTAGGTTTCCCAACCAGATGTACTGGTAGCTGGGATGGGGGCATTCAGCGGAAGTGCATTCCTATAATTATTTGGCAAAGAAAGAGCCACCGAGATTACCAGCATAATCCCAGCTTGTGATCTGGACTCATCAGCTGAATCAGGGAGCCTCAGTGTTGGAAGGGACTTTAAAATCATCTGCTCCAACTGCTCAATTTGATACTGGAGGGAACTGAGGCAACAGATAGAACAATGGATTTAAAATTATAGAATGCCAAGCCTTCGAGGGACTTTTGACATGATTTAGCTCTGCCCTCTTATTTTATGGGGAAGAACAGTGAGGCCTCCAGAAGTTCACTAACACTCCTAACATCGCACAGCCTGTTACTGCAGAGCAGGGACTCTTCATTGGAGTCCTGACCACAGGGCCAGGAAGGGTGACCTGGAGGAGGAGTTGCTGCCCGTCAGTCACTAGAGCAGATCTGTGGAGTGTGACTGGTTACCAGAGCTCCCTGCTGTCCCTATCTCCTACACCCTGGCTCCCATGGGCCTCTGTGGACTTGTCAGTCCAGTCTTCTTGCCTCTGCCCCCACGGCCCTGCAGAGGTCTTCTTGCACCTGATGGATGGTGACTGCCTTCTCCAGAGTGGGAGGAGTGAGGGAACCAGTTTGGGGACACCAGGAAAGAAGAAGCCAGGGAGTGGAGCAAGAGGCGTGGGGGGTTGGATGTGCTGGGTTCCTTGCTTTGGGGTTATGGGTTTCTAGAGGGATTCAACTTTGCAATAAAGACAAGACTTGGGGAGCTCCCTCTGTGGTGGGAGAGGAGTGTTCTCCACACCCTCCACAAAGTATTCCACACAAGAACTCCTGCACATCCTCAGGACCTAGCTCAGGTTCACTCTTCTGCTGTTTCTTCCTGTATAAGCCTGTGGATTGGGTGAGGAGAAAGATCGGGTTTGGAAAGAGGTCTTTCTGGTACTTCCAGTAATAAAGCCCCTTGGACCTGGGCCAGGGAGATTCATCTCCCGAGATTCCTGTGCTCTAGGTGGTGGTAGAGGCTTTCTGCCAGAAGGATCCGAGGCAGAGGAGCGGATGGTGCCAGGCTGGCGTCTCCGTGCGTCTGGCAGCACAACAAAGAACTTCTGTCTGCCCTGCAAAGCTGGGTCGGTAAAACTCACTTCAATTGAAAGCCACCATCCTATAGCAACTTGGTAATTAAAATTCTAATATACGAATTAAAGAAAACAAGGGACTATGTTACTGAAATATTAAAATACGGCTGCAGTGAGTCTACTATTGTTTCCTTTTATAGAGCTGCGGTTTTCTCACACACCTTTGTTTGAGGCCTTGATTCAGACATACTCACTGCCGTTAATAAGTCCCATGTGTCTACTCACCGGTTAGATGATGCATGCGATGATTCTTTTGTGATGTGGAGAAATAAAAGAAAGTGTCTTCAAATGAGATGAGGTGTTTAAGTGGCATCTCATCAAGAGCAAAGGTAAACAAAACATGGAAAAAGTACTTTCAGAGCCCCCATTTTGTTTCCCTAGTGATTAAAAACTAAATAAAGGCCAAATAGAAGAGAAAACTTAAGAGGCGACACTGCCGAAGTGGGCCATCGACCTGAACTTAAGGGTTGATTTATTTCCTTGAACACTCTGAGAAAATGGCCACTTGTCGCTTTCTGTTATCAATAAAGAGGTCACTTGATCATTAGGCCTCTGAATCTGCATTTAATGGGTAAAGCAGATGGTTATAATTTCTGACTTCGTATGGCCACCTTATTAATAAAAAGGAACTGATGGAAAGGAAAAGACTTCTTCATTTTTTAACTCCAGAAGCATAACATAAATGTTTTCCAGCCTTTCTTTGTGTGGAGAGTAGACCAAGTGACTGCAGTAAGATCCTGTTACACATTTGCAAAAAGACGTTTGCAGAGTGGAGGCAACTCCTTTTGAATCCTTCTTTTGTTAGACTTTAAAGGGACATTATAACTATATGCCCCCTTCCATGGAGAAGGTATTTCGAAGGAAGCTTTAGGATTATATTTAAAAGTAAATTAATATTTTAATAACATGAAGAAGCAGCTAAAAAATGCCTACTTCATTTCAGATAATGGAGGCCTTGTACTTTCTAAAATTACTCTTTTTGCTTAAACTATTTTAAACTGCTTTTTGGATTTAATTGGTAGGGTTGGATGAATGTATCACATATCTTATTTTGGTTCTTTTTAAATTCACTTGGAATTTTTGTGAAAAATCAATAATGGGAAAAATGCACCCAAAAATGGTAGATTTCTGCTTGATTTCACCAAGCCTGTATATTTCCTTGTAGTGGTCAGGGATTTGAAATCACCGTTTTCACCCTGGCAATTTTTGTTACAACATGCTGCATTCTAGCATTTTGAGGACTGTTTGGGAATAACCCATGTTCGTGAAGACAGAATGATTTAGAATCCTAGTGCACCCAGTAACAAAGAGTAAACGGCGCAGAAAAATGCTGGGAATTCTTTACATAAGGCTCAGAATAACTCTTTAATTGACTGAGTTACCTTAAGACTTACTTGTATTTCAGGTTATTGGCAATGTCCTGGGGTCTGTTATGACAACAAACTCCTGCTCTGTTGGGTGATAAGAATGGGATGCTGTGCTGTGCCTGACTCTGAAATAAAAAAAAAACCACTGAATTTTAGGGATAGAAAAGTCTTTAAAGGTTATTTTGTGTATTTTCAATATCTTTTTTTTTAAATTAATGATGCCTTTAAGAAAGAGTTGTCCATGGATCCATGTTTAGAAATAGTTTGAATTTCAAAGTATTAATAATGATTGTTTTTCCCATTTTTATTAATCAAAGTCATGTATAACAATCCATTCATTTGTTCATTTTTGTTCATTGATGTCTTCATTTCTTCATTCAGTATTTCGTCTGTATTTACTTTTGGCCGGGCACTGTGCTGAGCACAGAGTTACCAAGGAGTTTGTCATGGGCATTGGGTGTGTTAAAAATGCCAAAAATAGTGGATGGATCTTTGTTATTCCCACTGTTTCAGATTCCTGGGTATTCAGACCAATCCATGGCCAAGCCAGCATGCTTTTTTTAAAAAATAAACTTTGAAACATTTTAAGTATACTGAAAAACAAATAAAAATGATGAAACTATTTTCAGGTACAAATCTTTTATCATATTCGTTTCAGATTTTTTAAAAGAAATAAAACATTACAGATACACCTAAAGCCCCTGGTGCACCCTTCCTAAATCCTATTTCTTTTCTTCTCCAAAGATAATCTCTCAGCTAAATGTGATGTCTTTTTATTCTCATGCATGTTTTTTACTTTTGCTGTGTATGTATAAATCCACTAACATTACATGGTATTGCTTTGCCTATTTTTAAACTTCATGTAAATGGCACCTCACTGTCCTTGTCCTTCCACAGCTTGTTCTTGCTCAATGCTATGTTTTTGGCATATAATCTTGTTAATTTAGGGGCTGCGTATGGTGTTCTAGGAAATTATCCTAGCTGCTGTGTAGTAACTATTCTATTGTATGCATATGACCATTTCACAGTTCATGTACCCATTCTCCGGTTTTCATCTTATTATGTATTATAAACAATGCAGCCATGGAAAGTTTTGGCCTATCTTTTTGTGAACAGGTGGGAAAATTTCTCCAGGCTATACACCTAGGAGCAGAATAGCATGCCTGTCTTCAGCTACCTAGATGCTGCTGAATTGCTCTCCCAGGGCCTTGTGCCAGTGTGAACTCCTTCCTGCGGTATATGAGTTCCTGTTGCTCTTCTCTCTTTCCAACTCTTGGTATTGAAAGTATTTTTAGTTTTTGCTTATTCTATGGGTACGAAATCAACTATCGTAGTTCAGATGTATAAGGACACGTCAAAAGTTGAGTAAAGATGTTAAAGCGAAGACTGGAGATTTTTTCCTTTTCCTCCTGTTCTAGCTCTAGTGTAGGGCAGATTTGAGTTTCTCATTGGGTAGAATCATCCTCATTGAGGCCTACTTTGGCCTTAATTAGTTTGCTATGCATCCATTATACACAGACCCATTATGTCCCTTTCTAAGGAAAGTGAAGATACAAAGTCAAAACTCAAGACCGGTGTTGGGGGAGGGTGGCAGGAGACACTGTGGCCCTATTTACGGTGGGTTCATTGTACTGGCCAGGGAGGCAGGCACGCGGGTCTCTCTTCTAGCAGAGATTACTGCCTGCTTGTCTCTTTGGGCTTTAGTGTCTATAAATTGAAAGGTTGCATTAGTCATTCCTTCTTCAAGTGCTGATTTTCTTTTCACATTTCAAAATTCCATGTTTCTAAATGGCAATATGCCTTGGTACTTTAAAGTATTTTTGAATCATTAATACTCAATTTGTCATGAGAACAGAGGAGCTTAATGCAGAAGCCACCACTGAGCAAAGAGCAGTTAAAAATACTAAAAAGTCACCTTTGGAATTGCAATATAAGTTAAAATTATGTAGGAAAAGACCACCATCACTCATGCGTAAAGACGGTAGGGAAGAATAATAACAAGGTATAGACTGTGAGTGATTATTCCCCATTTTTCTGTTTTCTAAGTTTTCCTTAATGGTCATGGAGTAATATTCTTTGAATAAAATAATAAGCATATGCTAACAATTATAAGCTCATTTGGTAGGAAAAAAAAGAATGTGATTTATACAAAACATATGCTGGGCAAACGGGAGAGCACCTGTATATGAAAAATGATTTGTAATAATTTCTTAGATAATCCCTTTAATCCTTCCCTGGGTTAAGGTTGGTGGATGATAAGTGTTTTTCTTTAGGTGTTGCTGTTAGAAAGATCCAGGGAAGATGAAAGACAACTAGACTAGCCTCTTATATAAAAGTAGTGAAAAAGCAGAGAGTAGAACAACTTGAGCTTCTCTTGCTAGGTTTTAAGACCGAAAGAGAGGGTGGAGAGCATAACTAGAGAGATTTTAACAGTTAGGTCATGTAGATGTTCCTATTCCAAAGGTGTCTGACAAATCCACACTGTCAGAGGTAATATTAATAATAAGAGTGGAAGTAATCATAATGCCTATCACACATTGAGCATCAAATATGTATATTTCCTCTCAATTCTGGGGCAGCTGTGGGATGTGGGAATAACTGTTCTGGTTGATAGCTGAGAGCTCAGATAAAGAAACTTGCCCGGTGTGCAGAGCTCATCAGTGGTGCTGCCTGGACTTACCCGCTGTCTGTTTCACTCTGCTGGGGCACACGTGTGTGCGCACCCTTGCCCCCGCAAACTCTTTCTTCTACAGAGCTGAAGGCTGCCCCTGCAACTTTTCCACACATTTGTTCTCGTTCTGCCCCCCTGGGCACTCAGCCTCATAAGTCTGTTCCCTCTTTCCCATGACAGCCCTTCAGATCATTGAAGAGAGCGATGGTGTCCGTTTGCCTACTTCTCCCCCTCAGTCTGTCGTTTCTGAAAAGCTTGGAGAGGTGTTTTTATTCACAGATGCCTCGGGAAATTTCATGGTTTTTAGACTCATGCTGAGTTTGTCCAGATGTGCCAATATTTGTCTTATATGATATAAATTAATTGTCCAGAAGAGGAAGAAACCTTTGTAGGCACTTACACACTAATGCAAACCAGTTCCTTTGGGTATTGATGGAAGGAAAAAAAATTCAAAAATGAACCAGATCGTTTTCACAGGGAGAGTGTAGTTGTTGAATTCACATTCTACTTTTAGGACAAATCTGTAGCATGACAGTTCAATATTACCACATACATTAACCACGGGAAACCCTGGGTGACATTTGTAACAGAGCCCAGCTTTTATGAAAGGACTTTACACAGATGGAGAAAGTGTGATACTCTTACATTTTATTACCAAGTTCTATGGCCCAGCGTTTACAACATAAGGTGACAAATAACTTAGCTCTACTCAGACTTAGGAGAGTAACTATTACGATTATTATGAATAAGGTTTAAATTTATGGAAAGGCACAAACTCTTAAGGAGAGGAATTCTAAAAATAAGATGTTGTAACATTGTCAGTACCTGGAATGTATTATATAATATATATATCTGAGTTCTCTTCGAGAACCAGAGTGGAAAAGATGTCTAATGTAATTGAACCTCAAGATATTAACAATACTAACAACCCCCTCCCCCACCATCATAGTCACCGACTGCAGCAAGAGCTGCTGCTAATGTTTTTTGAGCTCCTGTGGTTGCCTGGCGATGTACTTTATATCAGTTATCTCACTGAATTCTCAAAATTTGGGAAGTAAGTACTATTGTTGGCCTCATTTTACAGATGAGAAAACTGAGGGATTAAATATCCTGCCTAAAATCATATGCAGGTTGAGTATTCCTAATCTGAAAATCCGAAATCTGAAATGCTCCTAAATCCAAAACTCTTTTTTTTTTATTTCAGCATATTATGGGGGTACAGATGTTTAGGTTACGTATGTTGCCCTTGCCCCTTCCCCCCCAGACATTTCTGATAAGGGATGTTCAGCCCATATCTTGTGTGTAGCAAAGTGAAAGTCTAGCTCATGCTTTGCTCTTATACCGTGTTTCTTTCCTCAGCAAAATAGACTATAAATTGAACATTAAACAATGCACTGGGGACACATTAAGGAATCTTTCATTGTAAATGGAACATGAATAAAAATTTCTCAGATCTGAGGTTTCCTTAGGGAGACACTCATTCTTAGTAAAACTATTACACTAAGACTTATGAAAAAGCATCCATTCCATATCCAAATATGCGCTTCCTATATTAGCAAAATTCTCTATTAAAATCAAGCACCAATTCATTCACTCTAAGAGATGGATAAAGGCTACATGATTTAATGTAAAGCTTGCTAGCTTCCCAGAGGTGGGATGACAGGAATTTTGAATAGCACTACCACTAACCCTCTCTGTGGCCTTGGCCCGGCTTCTTACTGTTTTTGGATCTCAGTTGACCCATCCCTAGAATGGGAGCAATGGACTCTGTGATCATGAAGCTTCCTCTAGCTCTGCATATTGCATAGTGCATGACTGCCAGCTTTGGGAAAAATAAAATGTGTTTGTTAATGAAAATATCAGATAACCAACCCGATGCCATTCTCTTGCTTTACATTTTTTATTCACTGAGGTTTTGTTATAAGAATGTATGATATATGACTGCCCTGCCCATTTATTGAAGATATTCTTTGACAGACTTGTCAGGGCTTATCTGAATCTCAGCACCGTTTAGGTGTGGCTGATTGGCTGACAGGATGACAGTCCTGCCCTCTTCCTCATATGTATTAGTGAATTGAAATCAAGAGAAAAACTGCTTGGCTTCTTGTTTCCTTCCATGGTAGATTTTTCCACTTATTTTCCAGTAGTTCTTTTTGACAGGAAGGAGATTTTAGAAATAGGTGACAGTTGTTTGTCTCATGAATTTCGTCTATTTATTTCTTTTTCCTAGCAGAGTTAATTGCCCCCTTCCCACAACACTCTGAATATATTATATTTCCATCAGAGTGTACCTAGCAGGGTGGTCAATAACCATTTCTCTCTTTTGCCTCTTCTGGATTATAAATCCATCAGG
Organism: Propithecus coquereli; assembly: GCF_000956105.1. Lineage (NCBI taxonomy): Eukaryota > Metazoa > Chordata > Mammalia > Primates > Indriidae > Propithecus > Propithecus coquereli. Next base: position 4,906,007 of record NW_012138302.1, on the reverse strand, counting down.
GTAGAGACAGAACATGTCTGTGCTTAGATAGTATCTGGCACATATGTGCTGCTCAATAAATGGTGAACGAATGAATAAGGAAGAAAAAAAGTTGTGTTTTCAAATATAGTTGTCCCTTAGTATCCATAGGGGGTTGGTTCCAGGACCCCTGCAGATAACCAAAGTCTGAGGATGCTCAAGTCCCCGATATAAAATTTAGCATAAAATTATAAAATGTAGCATATAACCTACATATATCCTCCCATATGCTTTAAATCATCTCTAGATTACTTATAATACTTAATATCATATAAATGCCATGGAAATCAGTGTTACACTATTATATATTGTTTTTTATTTGTATTATTTTTTATTGTTGTACTGTCATTTTTATTTATTTTTTTCTCCCCAAATATTTTTGATCTGCAGTTGGTTGAATCCCTGGATGCAGAACCCATGGATATGGAGGGTCAAATGTGTACTCTAAGGAGGACCGGTGCTTTACATTATATGAAAATATCCACTTATGAAATGGACAATTCAAATGCCTCCTCTTTGACTATTCTTGACCTGACCTCCCCAACCTGAAGTAATCTTATTCTCTCCTCCAAACATTTATATGTACTATTTGTTTGGTAATTAATTATGTACCACCTCATGATATTTTTTCTGTTCTAATATTTTCTGATTTTCAAATATTTGATGTCTTTTTTTTCTTTTGTATTATAATTTGTTTTCCCATCAAGGTTATAAATTCCTTGAGAGCAGGGGCAAATATTAAATATTGTATTTAATATTTAATTCTCTCCTCTCCTTTGGGGGCTTCAATTACATGTATATTAGGCTACTTGCTCCTGAAGTCTCTGATACTTTGGTTTTTTTTTTTTTAGTTTTATTTTTTCTGTGTTTCATTTTGGATAGTTTTGATTTTTGTGTTTTGAAGTTTGCTAATCTTTATCTTTTGCACTGTCTAAACTGATATTAATCCCATCCAGTGTATTTTTCATTGTGTACATTGTAGGTTTTACCTCTAGAAGTTTGATTTGGGTTTGTTTTTTTTTTTTTTAGTGTCTTCAATGTTTACACTTAATTTTCAAATATATGGAAAATAGCTACGATGACCATTTTAATGTTCTTGCCTGCTAATTCTAATATCTCTGTCAGTTCTGGGTCAGTTTCAAATGATTGATTTTTTTTCTCCTCATCCAGGATCATATTTTCCTGCATTTTTCATGCCTGGTGATTTTTGATTGGATGCCAGACATTGTGAATTTTACCTTGTTGGGTGCTGGATATTTTTGTATCCTTGGAAATATTCTTGGACTTTGTTCTGGGATGCAGTTAAGTTGCTTAGAAGCAGTTTGATTCTTTTGGGTCTTGCTTTGAAGATTTGTTAGGCAGAACTGGAATATTAGTACCCAGTCTAGAGCTAATTATTTCCCATGACAAAGAAAAGAGCTTTCTGTGTACTCTACCCAATCTCAAATCTGGAAACATTGTCTTGGATGTTTCTTTCCCCAGCATTGGGTAGTTGCCTCGCGTGCATTCACTGGTTAGTGCTCTGCTGAATACTTGAGGAGGATTCTCTGTGGCTCTCTCTCTGCAGCTCTCTTCTCTCTGGTACTTTGTCTCGCAAACTCCAGTTGCCTTGGTCTACCTGGACTGGTGGCTCCATTTACTCAACTCTGGGAGTTCACTGAACTCTGCCTGAGTTCTCCTGTCCTCTGTACATCTTGACCTGGATACTCTCTCACACTGTAAGCTGCGGGACTCATAAGACTCAAGTCATTTGTTTTCCTTCTCTCAGGGATCACTGTCCTTCACTGCCTGTTATCCTGGTCTTGACAGTTATCCTTTACTCCATCTTGGCCAGAAGTGGAAGTGATCCATTTAATTCTATCTGGAATTATCCTTCATCCCCAGTGTTGACTCCATGTGACTGGGTTGGGAGCCCCTCCTCTGGCCTCCCATCATACCTGTGTTTACAATAACTCAGCACAGCACTCATCTCCCTGCATTGTTATTGCAGTTTTAATTTTTTCCCCATTAGATTTTATTTCCTTGAGGGCCGGGAATGTATTTTATCTCTGGATTTCCAACACCTAACATAGCCTCAGGCATTTAACAGTTGCTCAGTAAGTATTTTTTGAATGAATGAATGAATAGATAGTATTCAATTTTCAAAGTATCAGTTTATGAACACTTTTGGAAGCATTTTTTTTTTTTTTTTTTACAGAAATGAGATTAACACATTAACTGTCACGTGAGTTGTATTTCACTCATGCTAGTGTTGAGCCCGGGGCTTTGCGAAACATATGTAACTCACACATCTCTTTACCTTGGGAGCTGAGAGAACTATTTTTCAAGTTGCATATAACTCATGCACAGAAAACAATAAGAAAATAACAAATTTTTAATTAAATGAGAAAGGATCATTTTGTTTTTGAAGTTTTTAATCTATTTTCATAATAAAACACCATGGCCCCAAGGAAAAAAATTTTTTTCTAGTATGGCAGTCAATGCGTTAAATGTGCATTTCTATATATACAACCAGAGTCTCTTAAATTTCCATATAATCAATTATTTTTGGTGAATTAGACATGGTTTTTGACCATTTATTTTTGTAGTCTCTGATTAAAAGGTGGTTAATAAAAGCCACCTAATTGATACTTGAAATAACATGCGGAAGTAAAGGAACTAAGAATGGAATAACCACATTGTATAGACAAACAAAATGCAGGTGAATTTTTAGGTAATCTTCTTTATGATTGACCCTCAGGTGTGTCATATCCCAAGTCTACAATTTACCGAGGAGGTTGTTCTTATCTCAAGTGCCTTTTCCATGTTGGATGTGCTTGGATATCTTTTATCCAAGTAGACTGCAGCGGGTCTGCAAATAGCTGTGAATCTGTGCTTTCTTATCAAGGGAGACAATTGACAGTGGATATGTGCACTGGGGCTATGGTCAAGTGCAAGTTCATGCTATATTTGGGTCTTTATGAGTCAGTAGAAGGAACCATATTTGGTAAGCCTCTTGAGACTATCTTGCTCTATTTCCTTGGCAGCTGTAATGTTACCAAAGGTGACTCTGGAGCCCCACCCCAAACCCTCATCCTGCACAGTTGGAATGGTGGAAGTGGCTTGAGGTTTGTGTTCTTCTACACTCAGGTTTTCCTCTGTGCAGTAGGGATAGTGAGACCTAATTTGTCAGATTGCCATGAGGAATGAATGAAGTCATAAATGTTAGCTGCCTATCACAATTCCAGGCACACAGGAAACTCTCTCCCTTTGCCCCAACTTAATTTAAAAGCTAACCATCTGCCACGGGAGTTGAATTGTGCTGACTGGCTTCCCATATTAAAGACACATGGAGTTATTGCATCTTTATCTCTCACTTATTAGCTTTTCCTTGAAGGTTTAGTGTGTGTTCTTTTGCTTTTAGGCCAAATGTCTATTTTCCTGAAATGGTGTTTTCTTAACTTAAAATACAGTCTTTGCTGCTTTTTTCCCCCCACTGTTCTTGCCTGGTGATGGAGTTGTTTAAAGACATCTCTATCCTTCCCCATCTTTCTCCATCCTTCCCCCTCCGAATCCATGGCTCAGGCAGGGGATGGCTTTAGTTAACAAGAACATTCTTCATTAGTTAAGCAAAGTAGACTTTCTCATTCTACCTCTCAGACATTGATTAAACCTCTCCCTGATGCACAAATGAAGACTGGGTATATTTTGCATATTTTCCTAGAATGACACAGTGATTCTGTGGCTAAACCAAGATTAGACCCTGCTACTTTTGAAAATCTGACATTTTGCTTAAAGAGTAAACTGTGTTGCTTCCAAAACTACTAGTTGAGTTTAACTTTCAAGTGTACTTTGTATTTAAATCTGATGATAGTGTTGTTTTTCCTTTTGTTTTATTTAGATGAGGGTATTTTCCTTGCTGCCCTGCCCTGACTAGTGCCTCAGTGAACTGGCAGCAAGTTTTTTGATGCTGCCCATAATGCTAATTAAGATACTTATTCTCTTTGGTCCTGTTGTTTAGAATACTTATAGTTACATCTATTAGATGCTTTTCTGTTATCTTCCACTATACTGACTGCAACATTCATAAAGCAATGTATGAATATGTGAGTATATGAGTGAGTAAAGCAATGTGTTTTCATAATTACTGGTTTAAATGTCTCCAGCTAACTATTACTAGTCTAAATGTGTGCAGTTTGGGGATGTGAGATGGGATAATTGAATAAGAAATTAGACCGTGTTTGGTAAGATAGCCAAAGGCCTTATGACATCTTTGCATGAATTAGAAGAGGAGCCCCTCTGTGTGTGTGTGTGCCATCGTGCTCAGGGTGGCTAGAGGAGTCCCACATGTATTAATGTTTTTGTCCTGTCTTGTTCCCTGGGTTGGGTGCCCTTCTGCAGGGTACAACCAGCACAATTGCATGAAGACTCTCTGACTTTTGTTTTCTGACTGGCTGGGGGTTTTGGTGTTGAGTTCTCATAAGGAGGATAGTGGCCCTTATCCTCGTCAATGTTTCCTTGAAGAACAGGGCATGAAGGTGAAGATCCCCCCATTTTGTTTTTGGGACTCCTTTGTGATGCTTCTATCTGCCTCCCCCAAGTCAGACTCAGTGAAAATATGTGCCCCCTGATCATTCTACAAAGCGTATTTTATTTTTTAAATTAAATAATAAATATGTTAGCACGTGTTGATTCTAGTACACAGTACGTAGTTTGTGCTTAATGCTTAGCTATAATTATTTCTTCATTTAAATTGCTTTAACCATTCATTCAACAAGCAGATGTCCCCTCTGCAGGCACTGCTCCAGGTCTGGGGATACGGACATGTGTGAGGCTTGGAGCTTGTGTATGAGCAGCAGGGTTGATCGCCTGCCAGTTCACTGGAGAGATGCCATGGTAGGAGGTTGGGCTGACTCTACAAAGTCCTCCCAGTCACCGGACTCTGGGCTTCATGTACCTTCCCTCAATGCTCCTGGTCAGTGTGTGGCTGTAGAAAGCCCAAAGCCTTCACTGTTGGGTGGCTGTGGATTTGAATCTCAGCTGTGTCATGAGCTAGCTCTGAGCTTCAGTCTCTTCCTCTTAAAATGGGGATAATAAAGTAGTTGCCACATGTTGTTATGATCTAAGCCCTGGCCTCAGTGCTTTATACTTGGGATTTTGTGGAATCCTCAGATTAGCCCTGTTCAGTGTATCCTGTTAATATCTATATTTAACAGATGAGCACAGAAGGGTTAAGAAACTGGCCCAAGCGACAGAGCTTTGAGCTGAACCCAGGCCTGTCAGGTAGCAGGGGCCCCATTCCTCACTGCTGTGTAGCATCATACTATGTCATGTGTCTAAACATGTTAAGATCCCTGGCACACAGGGTCAGAGTAAACAGTAGCTATTATTATTATTACCATTGTTCTAAAATTCAGGCCTTTCTTTACTACACTAACACTGAGTACTATATATTGTAGCTGTTCAATGAAACTTTATTGGATTAAATTGGTTATGAACTTTGTGTATGGGAAGGTGTATAACTCTCCTGTCTCTAAAGGGAAATGCTTAGTAGAATATCTTAAAATGGAGGAAGTTATGAAAATGTTTAATAAAATAGCAGCCAGAGAGGGAAGCCAGTTAATGAGATTGGGTATTGGAAAGTTGGAAAGAAGTTAAAAAAATTGAAAGGTACAGTATGGTGGTAGATGACATTTGAAAACATTCTGGCTAGCAGATAGTGTTTTTGAGCAAAAGAAATAGAGATGATGCATTACTCAGTTACGTGGCCATCCTTTACAACAACGATGAGCAGATAGGAGGGTGTGCAGTCTTTAGAGTTTAAAAACAAATGTGTCCCTCTGCCATCCTTCCCTTCCCTTCCCTTGACACACAATGGGTGGTGGCCAGTAGATTCTGTTTTGCCCGATGCAGTTTTGCGTGAGTTAAGTTAGACTATCTTGAAAATTGCTGGACCAGAAAATAAAAGATTTTCTGTCTTTGAAAAGGGGCTTTACTCCGGGGAAGAACACAGCTGTCCACGAGGAATCTGGACCTGTCAAGTCCAGGAACTTCCGTCCCTCCCCACCCTTTCCCCAGTGTTTCACCAGCAGAAAAAGAATGTTATTAAAAGTTTGTGATGAAACAAAGCTGCACACTGAGACATGGCTGCCAGAACTTTTATCTTTATGGTTCTCTTGAGCTTGGGGGAGAAATAATTCAATGCTGCAAATGTAAATTGGGAGTAACATTTTCCATTTTGCTAGTAGTCACTCCTTTGGTTTTTCCCTTGGATTTAGTTTATTTCTCTCTCCTTCTGGGTTTTGCTCTATCATAACTTACATGAGTATTTTATCTCTAGGAGGGCCAGAAGGCCAGATTTGGATGCTACATAGCCAAGACCATTCTGCAGCAATGCCTAGTTACGCTGCAAGTTAGGTCTATAGGAAATACCATTGACACTGCTGCCCAGAACATTGAACTGACTGTGCTCGGAAAGAAGATACGGAAATCTCCCTGGGCCCCTCCTTCACCAGTAGGCTTGCTGGAAGATCTGCCTCCCTGAAAGTAGTTTTTGTTTTACTTGACTCCTTTCTGCATCCGTGATTTGCAGAGGCGCATATGATTGCCTTACTCTGGGAAACCTGGGCAACATTGTGTTTTGTGATTCTACTTGGAGGTGAGGGCACTCATCAATAAAGTGGGAGACTATCAGGATGTTGAGAAGGTATTCAAAAGTTTCTAGGAAATCTTGAAAGGTAAATTTCTATTTCAATTAAGCCAGTAGTAGGTCGGTCTTCTTAGGCTTTCTGTAATAATATAGGACTTTGGAGTAGAGTGGCCCTTTCTGACCAACCAAGTCTAGGGTTGGTTTTATGTATTTGCTAAGATTTATTTAAAAAGTTTTAAAATGGCATATTCTATAAGGAAAGAGAGTATTAATGACATTTTAACTCGGCTTACACAATAAATAATGGATATCATATAATTTCCATTTGTTATTCTTTCCCTTATTTCAGGATCTTTCTTCCTGTGAAGTTTCAATAAAATGCTTAGTAATACATTTTGCTTTATTGCAGACAGGATACATTTCGAGAGGCTTTCTTCCCTTTTTCTGTCTGATCTATCTGCCAAATATCTTGACTTTATATCTCCCATAACCTATCTGATCTCCCTGTGGCTGTGGGAGAGGCATATCTTTGAAAGTAGAATTTTGAGTAAAGAAATCGGAAGTTAGGGAGGGATGACCAGGCTCTGTGGCTCCTTGTTAATTTCAGCTTCAAGCCACGTGCTGCCTCTCTTGGGCCCTTGACCTGCCACTGAGCATAGTTTTTTTTTTCTTGGTGTGAATTCTGCCTCTCAGTATAGGTGGTATTTATTATTTAACTCTGGCATAAACATGTGACCTCTCTGTGCCTTGGTACCGTCATCTGTAAAATGGGGCTATCAGGTATTCCTGATCTACTTAAGGTTACCATGAGGATTAAGTGATAATGTACAAAGAAGCCTTTTGAGAATTATTAAGTATAGTTCAAACATGAAGTGGCATGCGATTAAGTACAACCTTTATTATTGACTTCTACTTTGTCATGACCTCATAAAATTTGATTCCTTTCTGCTCTGTCAAGGACAACATGTTGCCTAGTCATCCTCTTTAGAAAAGTCATGATAAATGGTTGTCCAAAGTCACAAAGCAAGTTAGGGTAGAAGTATGGCCAAAGTTGAGGTCTGCCGACTCACACACCGGCAGGATGCTCAGTGGTGATTTCTGTTTTGCTTTGCCATTTGGGTTATCTTTTCAGGGAATGAGATAACTCTCTCCTTTCTTGGATTAAGATGGCACCTAGTAGAAGCAAAGAACACTGCATCACCTGGTTCTTTTCAATCCTTATTTGCTGTTGCCTTCTGTTTCTACATGTGCTGAGCTGGCATGAAGAGGAGAAGACAAATATGACTAGATTCTGGCCTTCAGGGGTTGACAATCCAGCAGAAGGAGGCAGACAAACAAACAGACATCCAAGAGTCTGAGTTCTTGGCTCCCCTTCCCACGAGCAGGGTCTATCTGTGCAGGTCATGCCTATATCTGGGCTTGGGTTTTCCAGCTGCACAGGAGGCCCGGAACTAGATGTACAGAATGATCCTGATCACTGAGGTCTCTTCTAATATGTCACCGTTTGTGGCTGTATGATAATTCAAAACTGTATGCCCGTCAAGCCTTCACAAACTGAAATGAAGGAAAGCTTTTGATCTGATGGCATATTTTTCTTAACCATTATTTGTGATAAATTTTGCAGGCTAACTACATTTTCCAACATTTAACACTAGTATTGTATTGTATTGTATTGGAACATAATGGCAATACTTGTTCAGTTAACCAAATGGTCAACTTTGCAAAGATAGCAGATATGGATGTCTCATGATGACTTAATACAGGCTACAGAAATGTGTGCTAGCCTTGCCTACTATTCTCTGAAATTCTGCAGTGCCTTTCTGTTAGGAATTTTTAGGTCATCTTCCTTTTTTCCTACAAAGAACCACAGAGTAATAGCAGCGAACATTTATTTAGTGTTTGCCTATGTGCTTAGGTAGGTATTATTTCTAAGTGCTTTTTATATAAAAGCCTCTTAATCTTTAGAACATTTTGAAGTAGATATCACTGTCATCCCTATTTTAGAGATGTCTTAAGACAACTGAGGAAGAAATTAAATGAAACTTGTTCGAAATGACAGAGCTATTAAGAGATGGAGGCAGGATTCAAACTCAGGCAGTCAGCCTCAGGCAGCCACACTTTTAATGGCTGGACCGTTGCCTAAATGAAAGCTACTTATTCTCAGCTCATGTCTAGAACCTGGAAAAACTGACCTCTGTTATGAGGCCACAGTCTAAGAAAGCAGTTGAATCATCTTACTTGTGGCTCTAAACTTGGCCAGATCCTGAAGCATAAGAATTCTTACTATGCACAGGGGTTCTCAGTGGATTCCATATCTCAGGTGACTCATGAACCCTTGAAAATTGTGCAAAATTACATTTCTATGTCCATGTGTGCTGTGTTGGAGTGACAGGGGCTAGGGTGCTTGATTTTCTTGGTTTTCTGCACGTTATCAGAGGGGCTCCTACTCTGTCATTGGCAGGATCCTAGCCATGCAGGGTCTTGTCAACCCTGAATCTGGATTAATATTCTGGGCTGGAAGTTAGGATATAACTACCCATTGAACAAGCGAGTGGCCATGGGAACCTTGAAGAACCAGATTTTGCAACAATCCCTCTGCTGCTCAGATTTTCGCTGCTAAGGTGCAGTTGGACAAGGCCCTTGTCTCTCCTTGAAGCTGTCCAAATTTTTCGATCATTTTTTTCCCCTCAAAATTTTGGAACCTCAAGATTTTGAGATTTTTTTTTCTTTCGTTTTACCTCTTCCTTACTGCTTTTGTTTAGAAAGCAGACGTCAATAAACTTTATTACTTGTCCAATCCAGGAGTTCAGTTTCCCATTTAACTTTTATGAATGTTTTCTTTGTTAAGATGGGTTCTTTCAAAACCTTGTAAGAATGTTTTACCATACACTAATATAAGAATGGAGTGTTAAAACTAGAAAATCCAACTGGAAGCGCGCACACACACAGACACACACACCCCTAGGCAATTTCATAGAAATTCAGTTTGTAGAAATTGAGTGCGTGTGCAAAAGAAAGATCTTTTAAAATGTTATTGATAGTTTTGTTTATTTGGGTTACCTATTTGGTCCTAGTCTCTCTTTATATTAATAGTTGATTACTCTAGGTAGGTTGTTTTAGGACTGAAAATAGGTCCAAATGTTAGAGAGATGACAAAATTCTGCTACAAAGGAGTTTTGTTATGTTTTTGGTCCAAATGAGTAATGTAATTAACCTATCTTTTTTGCTGTGATCTGGAAAATGTTATCATCTATCTCATCCTTATATACTGCAATAGACTTTTAATGTTATCTCAGTTAGTTCAGGCATTGCCCTTGGGTTCAAATCCTAGCTTCCTCACTTACAAACTGTGTGACTTTGGGCAAGTTTATTTAATCTCTTGGCGTCCTTTTTTTCCCTATAAAAGGGGAAAGTCATAATTTTATGTTGTCAAAGTGTTGTGAGGAGTGAGATCAGCATGTTTACGCGTTGCACTGTGGCTTTGCACAGAGTAAGCACTTGACAAATGACGCTGTTCTTACGGATTGTCGTCATCATCATCATCATTAAATTAATGTGTGTAATATGCCAGTGACAGTGCCTGGCACGTAGTACAAATATTTTATTGGGTTTGAATGTACGTAGTTAGCCCTTGTGACTGAATCAGAGGTTGCCAGGGATCGCTTTTTGTTCAGTAGATTAACAAGGAGGAAATTGTTGAACAGAACAAATGATGGCTCTACCTTTAAGTCAACAGGCTTCAGAGTGAGGTGGTCTTGAATGCAAACAATGAAATGTGGCAAGTCTGGTGGAGGAAATAAAACAACCTTGAAGCTGTTTTAAGGAGCAGCAGTTGCCTAGTCACCCCAATTGCTGAAATTTTCCTTCTCTCCCTTGAATGAGGAGGGCAGAGAGGGGCAGAAAGGTTATTGGTTGTGTTCATTAATTTTCTTTCAAGAACTGCCACATGTCACTGGTCCCCCCTCCTACCCACCCCCAGCACCAGCACTGTTTGGCGGTCTTCTCTTTGCCCGGGAGAAGCCAAAATGTTAAATTGGTGGAGCTTACTAGATCTGACAGAGAAATTCTTCACGTCTGGCCTGAATGTCTAAGTAAATTTGGTGTACTCCTTGTGGTCTGGGGCAAATGCTGGAAGCTATTAGAATTCTGAACAAAACCCTCCATTCAAAGACTGCTCGTTTCCTGCTGGGGTAATCCAAGTATCAAACATTAAGAAATATGGGCAAGGAGAATGTGGCTGCTCAGTGCAGAACCCAACAAGGTGTCTACGACATCTCCCCAAATGACTTAGAATGTTACTTCCACTTGATCATCTTGAATAAGTGGTTTCTTTTGAAAATAAGAGCTCTGCTTTTCCTATACCAAGTATAGATGAGAATTGACCGCACTTCCTCTTGTCAGTCAAATTTAGGAGAAGAAAGCTTTCTCCCTCCCTTGAAGTTCTAGAGACCTAAGTTTTTTGTTTTGTTTTGTTTTGTTTTGTTTTCTTCTCCTTTCCTTACACATTTCCTTCTGAAATCAAAAATTATCTTTCATTAGTTACAGTTGTGGAGTCTATTGTTTTAGACTAGGCCTGCACAGTGGCTGGAAACTATTTTATTAAGAAAGCTTTATGGAGGAGCTATGGTTTATCTCCTGAAATATCTGAGTTTGTCATAAGTTGTTTCCTTTCCGTACAGAAATTTATTTTCTGTGAAATGCCAGGTGTTCTTTTGCATAGACTTGAAAGGAATAGATTTGATAGTCAGTTCAGGGTTTTTATTCCCCCCTAAGAAGAATATGTTCTTGTGATGGATTAATTGAGGATGAAATCAGATAACATTGGTGAAATCACTGGGTATGCATAGTGAAAACCATTATTTTAATTAATTTTAGGCACACCGTGCTGTATAGCAGTTGAATGCTGCGATGTGGTAGTAACCGGCATACTGTTTTGCTCCTGCACTTTCATGCCGTATGGGGACTATTTTCTTAGACAATCTCACTGCTGCTAGACTGCAACCTTCTGGAGAACAGGGACAAAGCCTTATTTGTCGTAGTATTCCTAGTTCATACCACCACATTAGACACGTAATACTTTTTAAAAATGAACAAATGAATAAGACATTTTTACAAAACTTGAGTGTTAGACCAGGTAGTTTCACAAAATAAAACACTACAGTAGGTTTATTGGACTTCCTCCTGTCTTCAACCTCTCCCTTAGCTTATGTCTCTGTGTTGTTTTCTTTCTACAAGACGGTGTGGTCAGTGAGACCAGTTTTCTTTCTTTATTAAGGAATTCGGCTACATTACTTAACAGTCCCAGTCGTGTTCCTTTCCCCACAGAATCTGTATGAGACGTGAAATACATGAAAAGATAATGCCGAATGGGAAAAATTAACCTATTTTGATGGCTTTTAAGGAGTTCTAACTGCTCACGATAGCAAGCGACTCCCTTGTCAGCAGATAGCAGGCCTGGGTTATGTCAGAGGTAGCATGGTGGTTCACTTGTGGAGAGTTTTTTTGTCTTTTCCTCCAAGTTATTCTGACCTCTCAGACGAAAATATTCCCCATCTCATAAAAGTCAGAGCAAATTTATGAGTCTGCTCCTGACCACTTGTCCTTTATGCTTTAAAAGAAAGAATAAATCTAGAATAAGATTCATAGGTTACTGTTGGACCATGTAAATGGTGGGCAGGGGCCAAATATTCCACCTTTCTTGGTTTGCTTATCTTTTCCTGATTCCGGCTGTTTGGGGGATAATGAAGCTTGGGGAGTGAAGGTTGCTGCAGAGAATAGTAATGTATGATAGTTCTCTTTAGCAACAAGCTGTTGCTCTCACTGCCTGGAGGGCCTCACGCCTTGGCACCACACTGGAGAGGTCCCAGGCGTGGCTGAGGTAAAACTGCTAATGAAAAAGTAGCCCAGGCAGGTCAGGACGAACCATCTCAGGCTGCATTGAAAAGGAGGACATTTTGTGATTAAAGGCCCAGAAAAATATTAGTGTGGTTTTTTGTTGCCAACGCTATGACAGTTGCTCTTTCTACCTGTTCCCAGGGGTTTTCTGTAATTTTATCATTCATTCAACAAGTATTTATTATCTACTCTGTGTTCTGTTCACCATATACTTCAGGGAGTACTTAAGACAGCTCATAAATGAATGTGTGATGACTCAGGAATGAGTCTTGTCTTCAAGGACCTTGTCACCTGGTAAGAGAGAGAAGTATGTAGCAGGGAGAGGCCGGTCCCTAGGATAAGACAGGAGGCAGAGCAAAGCACTTTGGAGTTTGATAGACGTGGGTTCAAATTCAGGCTCTTTGGGCTTTGCCGCAAGTTACTTAATCTCGAACTTCAGTTTCCAAACCCTTAAATTGTAAATAATACATGCCTTCCTGGAAGGGTTGCTTCAGGATTTAAAATGAGCTGTGAAAAGGACCTGGCCCAGAGTTGGCATTTGATAAATGGCAGCTCTTATTATTTTATGATCTCTGCCAAGGTGCAGATAAGTGTGGGAGCTCAGAGGAGGTGCTCTGCTCACCATCCACCGGACCATCTGGACAGGCATGAGAAGATTAGAGAGGGACCAAGAGTTTCATGGGGTAGACTCCTCTATGCTGAGCCTGGGAGGGTGAGTAGGATTTGGGAATGTGGTGAGAAGAATAGAAAAGAAATTATATTCAAGACATATATTTTTATACATTTTGTTTTTACAAATAGGCACTCATTTTGCATCATTTTTATTTGCAGTGTGTGAATCAAATTGTGAGGTTACTTAAGCCTTAGCATGAATCCCGATGCCAAGAAGTGTGTATTTCTTCTATTTTCTTTTGTCATCCCCCACAACCCTTTCTATTCAATACAAAGCGTCTATTGAGTGATTGCAGAGGTGCATGACCTGGCTGTGTTGAAATCTCTGTGCATTAGAGGGGGCAGCCTTCCAGTTCTTTATTTGGATCAGAGGTGTTTTAGAGAGGGTGTACAGATCCTAAGTTCTCCGTTGTTTCTTGGAATGATGATAATGACAGTTGTGGCTATTACCGATTATTTGTAACTCCCAATAATCTAGAATTTTAATTTGTCAAAGACCTTGCTCCTTGGTGAGTCTGAATACACTGGCATCTTCCCCATGTCCTTCCATACGGGCCTGCAGCTCACTTTGGCTGGGCTGACTTTGGCCTTTGTGCCCATCCTTTATGTCTGTGTGCCTGGCCTGCCAAGTCCTTGAGATAATGTGAATCTTACTCTCTTTCAGACCTGCTAAGATGAGGGATTGTGTCCTACAGAACAAGTGCTAACAGGAGGTCCTCACCACAAATCTCATTTGCCATGTTCTCTCCTCCTTGCACTTTCTGAACCTTGCCCTTCCACACACATTTTGTTTTTTTATTTTAGCACTTATAATAGCCTTGTGGTGATGGCTTATTAAGGAACCTGTATCCACTGTAGTTGTAATCTTGCTGGTCTTTCTCTAGTTGGAAAACAACATCCACGGAAAACCTCATTCTATTATTCTAGAGCACTTGTTGGGCTCCTAGTAGAGGCAGAGTGCTGTCCGCAGGATTTGTCCCTGAAAGCACAAAGAATGATCAAAAAGAATCTTGCATCTGGGCATAGTTCCTTTTGAGGGAGAGAGAGGTAAGTAAGTAACATCAGATAAGTATCCTAACTCTTATTTTCTAAATGGCTAATGCTTGGCTGACGTGTCATAAAGCTAATTTGTTTATAGTTGTGTCACATAATTATACACTCTGTATATAATATGCTTTTGAAATTATTATTTATTGCACAAATATTAAAACAGAAAGTAAACTCAAAACATAAGGCAAAATGTGTGTGGGCTCACCATTTGTATAAATCAAACTTTTTATATCTTTTTGGGTTCACTAATAGTCCCTTTCCCTGAATTTGTAACTTTGCACCCAGTGGAAGTCATACTGTAGATGCCATCTGGTATTCTATTTCCCCCAGTTTCCCTTCCACACGCACCACAATATTATTGACACATGCTATAAAAATTAATCACGTCTGCATGCAGAAATTTAGCTATACTTAAAGAACTCATAATTTGAACTCAGAGCATCTGGAAAAAGCTGCTGCCCCCACCCACCTAGGTACTTTTTTTCTCTTTGTGGTAAGAGTAGGAATTAGGGATGATAGCAAGAGTGCCCAGAGTTCATTGTCCAAGGCTGTCTGGTAATTTCATCAGAAATCTAGATGCATTGCCTATTAAAGTGAAACCTCTTTGCCTTTCACATTCAAAGAAGTGAATTTGGAAGGAAATATTTAAAGACTTCTAAGATGTCCAGGAGAAAGGTCTCTATGTTATTAGTTTAGTGGGGGAAGTTAGGTGCAGGTAAATGGTGACTAAAATACCCGGCACCTTGGTTTATTCTAGAATGCTCTTGGCTTGGGTTGAATGCTTCCTGATGTTCTAGGTGTTCTCTCTGTCTTTGTCTCTGATTGTCTGTCTGTCTATCATTCTCCTCTGGAGATGAGCAGTATCACTTCTCAGACTGAGCATGGAGGCGTTGGGGGTACAAGATGATAACTCAGAGCTTTCCAAAAGTTCCCAAAGTGTGCACAATGCATTTAACGTTTTCCATGAGGAGTGGAAGGAGCTGGAAATGCTGCTGTGTTGATAGGCAGGGGAACTGTCAGAGAAGAGCAGTGGCCTGAAGTCACACAGTGGGGGTTCAAATCTTTACTCTGGCACTAAATTTGGTGGCCTTGGGCAAATTACTTAACATTTCTGAATCTTTTTATGAGGAAGATAGTTATAGTGCCCACCTCCCACGGTTGAGGTGAGGATTAAACCACATAATGTAAGTAATGCACTTAGCACAATGCCCAGCATAAATAGTGAGCACTCTATAAATGTGAAATGTTATTGTTATTTCCTGCTTCACATTATAATTTTACTGTTTTCCAAACGGGTATCCCTGGACTTAGATAGTAGTGGGGTCTGTGAACTGTTTTCCATATTTCAAAATCTAAGAGAAGGAGACAGTTCTGGTCATTGTAATAAGCATGTGGTAGATAGAGTCTTTGAAGCATGGTACCCACAGGGAAAGAATAAGAGAAAGGGTCCGTGGTGTTGAAAAAGTTCAAGCTTCTGGCTGAGGAAGTTAGCAAGTTCTTTAGTGAAAGCTGGGGGGTTTCCAGTAGTTTATAGGAATAAATAGAGGGATGTTATGAGCAAAGGACTTGATTGATTGCTACAAGTGATCATTCTTCCGTGGAACATCAGAAGTTGATACACTCTGGAGTTCCCAGCTGCTCGGTCGAATTTACTGGATTGGAGAGCGTGTTATCACTGCCAAATGCATGAGAAGCAGTGAGAAAACTGCCAGACAAATGGAAACCGGTTTCTCTACCCAACTTGGTAGAGCATTTGCTCTAGGCAACGAGACAGGCTCCAGGAGACATTTGTCTTTACCATTCCTTTTTTTTTTTTTTAGCTGTAATTTAAACTGACATCATTGATTTTGACATTGCAACAAGGTCTCTGTAGACTTAACATTATGTTCATTTTCCCATGCCCGCCCTCCCTGGAGATTGATGGGTTTATACCAACATGGAAGCTGGTTGGAATGGAAACCATCCAGAAAATGATTAGGGAGCTTGGAGCTTTCTGAAACTGGGCACAGTGTGTATTAAGTCATTATTGTTTTAATGAAACTTGTCTTAGCTGGGGTCTCTTAACTACTTGTTTCCTAGTTTGATATTGAGTCACTAATTTACACTAATGAGACCCTGTCGAGCTTTGCACAAGACTCTATTAAGCTTGGTGGAGAAATAGAAACAAACAAACCTCCTGGTTTCAACAGAAACTGTCAACATACATATCTGTGAAAAAATTCATGGTAAGTATGTTTTATATGATACCAAGGTGGTTTATACTATGTCCCATCAGTAAGCAGTTAAATACCACCCTTCCCTGGTAAATTTGCATACTTACGTGTCTGGTGTGAAATCCTGCACACATCATCTTTTGATGATTTGCCTGTGGATTATCCACCATGAGAACTATCTCCTGACAACGTGAAGCAGCAAAACACAGTGGAAAGAATATAGGCGTTGGAGCCGCACAGAGCCGGGCTCCAGCTGCCTCCTCTCCCAGGTGTTGGCCAGGTAAGTTCATTAACCTACTTTTTCCCTGGTCTTTTCACCTGCAGTGTGGGGTGGTAATATTTATAGGGCAGTGCTACCCAAAGGCTTAGTAGAGATGATGTAAGTAGCTAATGCAGAGCCTGACATATAGTTGGTGTTCACTAAAGGGTAGATTTAAAGACCTGCACACTATCCAACTGAATTCCTCCCACATTTGTCCAAGGCCACCCAGCCTTTCTTGGCCTTCTCTCCCATGATCGGTTAGTGTGTGTTATTAAAGGCAGCCTGATTTTATCACTGGCCCAGAGAGGGGAATACTTAGGAAGGCAAGCCTACTGCAAGAGAACTCATCTATTTTGCTTCAGAACCAAATACAAATGGTTTTTGGATTGTCCATTATTTATCTTTCACTTCTTCTCTTCATTAATAGTACTAATGGAGGCATAATTGTCTTTGTAGACTTTGTTGGTCATAATCTCTTGATTTCTTTAAATCCCACAATAGCCAAGAACGTGTCGTGTTTTTATGAACTCTTTTGGTTCCCAAAACCCAAAGAAGAACAGTGAGAGGGTGGGAGATGATATGGCAGGTCGTTTACACTTTCAAGATCACCAGGGCATATTTATCATTTATTTTTTTGGAAACAGTATTCCTGTAGAGAGGCAGTCTTTCCACCCTCCCTGCACCCCACAGATTGAGGTAGTAAGTGATGGGAGAGACATACTCTGAACTGCTTTCACCAAATTCTGCTATGATTTCTCTTTGCACTTAGCTGTGGAATCATCAATGCTGCATGGAGACTTTTACTTCCATCATATGTTTGCTTCTTCATTCAGGGCTGAGTGCCTGTTTGAGTGGTTCTGGCTACAGTGAAATGGTGTTTCTATTTCAGATAGTACTGTAAACTGTAGAGAAAGATTTTTGTTGTTATTGTGAGAACTTGTTCTCTTCTTAGGGTGTCTTTTACTCTCACTCCTCCAACATATTCATTAAAAAACAAAACAAAATACATAACCTAAACATCTGTACCCCCATAATATGCTGAAATAAAAAAAAAAAGAAAAACAAAACAAAACAAAACTAACAAACAAACAAAAACTTGTATTGAAGCAACATCTAGGCCTAGGCTGGAGCCTTATTCTGACATGGTAGAATCCTGTTACCATCTTTTTGTAGGTTAATTTCAATGGTTTTAGACTGACCCATGCAAATCTCCCAGTCTTATTATTGATGGAGACAAAAGAAAAAGTATCACTAAAGACTCCCAGGATTGGTACAGGAAAAAATATTCTTTATCTATGGAAAATTCATTGTCTTATCTAGAAGGATGCCTTGAAATAGCAGATTTTTATTGTCTTTTCACAAATAATATCAATACATCGTTCAAGAAAAGAGATTTAAAAATCTTAAGACAAAAAAGCTATACTAATAGCAGTAATGAAAAAATATATAATGAATCTCAATCTTAGCAAAGAATGCAGTAGTTCATGGGAAGTATTGTCTGACTTAAATCTAAAACCATTGCAGTGGTTTTGATTGGTCTGTTCACTTGGAAGCGCTCATATTCTGGAATGTGTTTATAGATCTTGACCTCAGATGCTTTTCCTGACTCAGAAATTGGAAAACATTTTGCTAGAGGAGCCAACGGTGAGTGCCTGTTGCTGCTGTAAATTGGACCCAGGGTTGACATGTTATGAGCTAATCCTGTCGCTCAGGGTGAACCATGATGCTGATGCCATAGTTTCTTGTTTACATAAAAACATAAGGAATGGACAAGACACTCTCTAAGTACAAGGAAATTACTACTGAGATATGTTCAGGAATTCATTAATGAAAGAGGAACTTGAGGAAAAGGAAAGAGAGAAGAGAAATCGCATTGTCCCTTCATTTAATTACTCTCTTGTTTTAGAATGCAAGTAGTCCTTTGGCTTATTTTCAAAGTGTGGTATGTTTCACTTTTGTTCAAACCTGTCAAATTCTCAATGTAAAACCCACTTAAAATATTTTTTTCTTCTTTTTTTTTGGGGGGGTTGCTTCTTTTGGTCTTTTGAAGATGATTAAGAGCTGCAATTTGTGAGATTTTGATGGCATTTTTTGGCAGTGGTAGTGCAGGACAGGATAGATGGGTTGTAGCATTTACTTATTAGCAGGGATTCACAGGTCACCTGTCCAACTTTCCACCCAGTGCTGGAGTGGTCTCTGCTATCTGTTCTTCCCACCTCTGCTGGATAAATTCTGGAAAAGGAATCTCACTGATGAATGAGCTGTACTTCCTCTTCTGAAATGCAAGAGTTATTAAGCTAAGGAGCATTCTCTCCATTTGACACATATTGGCCACTCAGTAAAAATTGATGAGCAAATGAAAGATGAATGAGTAAGATCCAGGGCTGCTTCTCACTTCTTAGGGTGGTTAAGGCCCTCTTGACATTTTTGGAAGATGATAAATGTATGCCCTTGAAATATCCTTGTCTAGACCAAACAGCCCCAGTTACTCCACAGTCTTTGGATACTGTGTCCCGTTTCTCTCCTTCTTGTTCTCCATTGGCTGAGTTCCAGTTTATCAATGTTTTTCTTAAAATGCTGTAAAAATATCTCAACAAAATACCCTAGGTGCCTTGGTTTGAATTCAGATTTATCGCAGATGAAATGTTTGACCCTGGGCAAGTTGCTTAACCTCTTTGTGCCTCAGTGTCCTCATCTGTAAAGTTGGGGATAATCATATACTTCTTTATAAGGTTATTATAAGGAGTAAACAAATTAGTTTATGCTAAGTGCTATGACAGTGCCTGGAACAAAATAAGCACTCTGTGTTAGCTTTTGTTAAACTTGCAGTGAAAAACATGCATGTCTTACTATCTGAAGTACAGTTAACTTTTTCAAATAAACTTCAGAATTAGGGCTATGTTTAAATCCTAGCTCTGCCACTGAGTGTTCTTGGGCAAGTTACTTTACCTATCTATGCTTCTGTTTCTTCATCTGAAAAAAGGGCATAAAAGAATAAAATCATTTGAATTTTTGAGCCCTAATTAAGACCCTTGAGGGCAGAGCCATGATTTATATTTCTTTGCTTTTTTTCTTAAAAAAAAAAAAAAAAACTGAGACTCTACCTGTTATGCCATAAGTACAATCATTGCTAAATTTAAAGAGTAAATGTTTAAACTGAGTTTTCCCTTTGAGTCTACCTTGTAGTGGAAAAATGAAGTTATTCTATGTTACTTAAAGCTGTGCATTCACAAGTTTCTGATGGCATTTTGCCTGGTTGTTCTAAAGAATGTATTCTGTTTTCCACTGTGCATTGTCCAATTTTCTTGGGCTTCAGGATAAATAGGCTTGTTTGATCACTTCTCTCCTCATTACTTGCTGTCTAGAATTTCTAGGGAATATTTAGGCTGGTAGCTGCATTGCCCACTAGTCTTTCAAATGGCTGGTGAGGCGGGTAAGTAATCAGGTGAGTGACAAAGGTTATAGCCAATTTTCCTGGGATTCTGAGATTCATTTTTCTTGTGTCCTTGAAGCTTTAAGCAAGTGAGTTTTCAAGTTGTTGAGAAAGTGGGAGACTATTTTAAAAAATGGTTTATAGTTATTAATGTTTTCAAATCTTGGTTGGATTTAAAAGGTGGGTTAAACTGCTAAAGTGAATATAAATTAAAACCAGTTAAACAGAGGAGTCCCTCGTCCATTCTGTCTTTGGTGTGCTTAGGATTCCATAAATTTTACGGGTCTCAAAATCCTTGCCTTGTTTTGAATGTTTCTAATAAGATGGAGTAAAGTGGCTTACACCTCATGAGACATGGAACCGTTACCCAGGAATGCTGCTTGGCGCACATATAAAGAAAGCACTGGTCTATTGATTCATAAAAAATGTGTGGCTGATTTTCCTGGGACATGTGCATTATTTTCACAGAAGAATTTCATTTTTTACTTCCTCCCACCCTGTGCATCACTTGTACACGTTTGCAATTCATCAACTATGATTTCTAAAATTTCTACCCCCTCCTCTTTCAAACCACCTCCATCCACTACCTAAAGAGAAAGAGATTATGTAGGGAGGAGGGAAATTTTCTTAAATGCCTCATTTTCCTGTATATAAGGGGCATGGTGAATTTGAGAAATGGTCTGAATTTTAGCCCAGATGACTCAATGCAATTATGAAACAAATTGGAAACTGTTTCCATGAAAGAGAGTATGTGTGTGTTTCCATGAATAGTGTGTGTGTGTGTATGTGTGTGTGTGTGAACATGTGTTTATGTCAGCTTTTTCATTCTCTCTTTCTCTTTTGTCCTCTTTTTGTGCAATCTGAAGGCTATATTTTAGGTTGGCTGTGTAGAAATGAAGTCATGTTGCACAGCCTCACCTTCTAAACCCAAACTACACCAAGTAGAAGAGTGCATAGCTCATCTGGTGAGAATCTCATGTGCTGCACTTTTACTTGTCGAGATTGCTGGAGAAAAGTAAATAGCTAACTTTGTCTTAGAAAGCAATAATTCTTTTCTTCAATGAAAATAGCATTTTTTAAAAACTCTACCTGGTATACCAGGTGTATTTTTTTTACCCTGTGAAAAAATTTTCTTGGAAAATGAGGGCATGCAAGGATTTTCTTTTTCACACATCTGACTTTTGATTTTCTAGTGAGGCAGAGCCGTTTTTCTTCAGATGCTTGAGGGAAAGGGAAAGGGCTTCCAGTTTTGTTCACATTCGGACACCAAGACCCAAAGAGTTAATAACTTTGCTTGAAGTTGAAAGAAAAATTCCTCCGGGAGGAGGAAGGCCATAGTGATTAAACCCTTGGCCTTTGGAGCCAGATCAACATAGATTCGAATTGTGGCTCTGCCACTCCATGTGTGACTAGGGCAAATTGTTGAACCTCAGTCTCAGTTTCCTCATCTGCGCGGTGGAGATAATCGTGCATACCCTTGATGTTGCGATGACTGAGTGACAGTGTGTATAAAATCTGGCACGTGGTAAGAGTAAAATACATTACAAACTACACTTTTTATTCTTTCTTTATTTGTAAAATTATGGTGGAAGGATTGGCCCTGGAGGGAGTAGAGTGAGGTGGAGCTTGTGGGAAGGAGGTGCTGGGGTTGTGGGGAGGACAACAGAATGCTCCATAGAGTGAGGCTGAAGATGCAGTAAATAGCATTGCTTTTTACTGTAGGCCACAGGAGACTTCTATATTTTTCTTTACTATTTTTAGAGAAAACTTAGGGGATATTGATTTTTTTTTTTTCTTTAGGGAAGCCTTGGACTTCCAAGTTAGAGAGGAAAATTTACCAGCTTCTATATTCAGAAGAAACAATTTATTAGACATTTTGGGGTGGGGAACAGTAAATGAATGAGACTGGGCCCATTTGATGTGTGCTGTCAAAGTTTATAAGCTAGCTGAAGAATTAGTATGAACATGTCAAACAAGACAAAGACGCTCCTTGTTGACACACACAGGTGAGGCTTTGCAGGCCGCGCATGGGGGGCTGTAAGGCTTTCCGTGCCCTCAAGTCTGGGTTCTGACCACAGCAACACCCCTCCTGAGGGGAGCAGCGCTTGCAGAGTGCTTTCCTCCAAGGACCTCTCTGGCATCTGGCTCGATTTCATGCCGTCTTTTTCTCTTTTCCATCTGCTTTCTAATCCCGCTTTGGCACACAGCCGAACTGTGGGCAGATGGTGTGGCCTCGGGGACTCCAGAAAGGCCTTGCTCCCCTTCCCTGGCAGCATGGGGTGTGTGGAGAACCGGGGAGGTGAAGGGCTCTGGTAGGACTGGTGTGGTAAGCTGGCGAAGGCTTCATTTCCAAACGTCCCTTGGCATTTGCAAGCTTCCCTGTATTCCTTTATTTCCCTTTTGCTCTGAAAACACCGTTACCGTTCCTTGGCAAGGAGGAACTGATTGGAAACAAACCTAGTTGTTATTTGTGCAACAGGTTCAAGCCCTGCAGCTTGTAGCAGCCTCATGGCTGTCTCTGTACATTTTCTCTGTCTCCTTCTAATCTATTCACCACATTGTAGCAGGAATTATTATTTTTTTTCAAAACCAGAAATCTGATCATGAGCCTTCCTTTAAGACTCTTTTATGGCTGCCATTTGCGTACAGGTTGGGGACTGAAATCCTCACCGTGGCTTGGCTTGCGGGACTCTGCGGGCCTAGCCTGTGCTGCCCTGGCTCCTCAGCGCCAGCATTTCTCGTTCTTCGTCCTCCCCCATTGCCAGGACACCTAACTGTGGAGCCCTGCCTGCCCCATCGGCCGCCCTGCTTGTCCTCGCTCAGGGCCTTCGTTCTCTTTTCATCCGCACTATTAGGCCTTTGTCACAATTTGTTACCGTATTACAGTTTGCACTAATTATTGGATACAATTTGTTCCTAAATAAGCACATTCATAGTCATGTGTTTATTTCTTGTCAGTCCCCCTCACAAGGCTGCGCACTCCATGAGGGTGCAGACCACAGTCTGTTTAGTCTCTGTCGTGTCACAGGTCCTGAGAGGCCATTTGTTGAATAACGCCATTAATTAGTTACTTTCCTCTCTCAATGGTTTGACAACTGAAAATATTAAAACTTATGTTGAAAGGACAATTTAACTTAAAAGAAAATAAACTGTCAGAGGAAGGAGAAATAGAAGCTGCGGGAACTTGGAATGAGTCAGGTCTTACGGTTGAGCAGGAACACAAGCTTTGAGCAAAGCTTTATCTATTTATTTTCTGTTTCTTTACTATATATTTACTTATATT
>NW_012138302.1:4756746-4882503 GCF_000956105.1 Propithecus coquereli | reverse complement strand
ATATTTTAACAAATTCCAAAATTATTCAATAGTTCTAATCACCTCTCAAATACAAAAATGGACCTTAGCATTTTTTTGGTTATCCAATAAACAACTTTCCCCTATTTTACATTGCTATTGCAAGCTTTTTCAAAAATTAAACAGCACATCAAATATGATCACTTATTAGAGAATATCACTAAATAATAAATAAATAAATAAAGCTTACCAGCATATTTTATCAACACTTGTACTCACATTTGTTTCTTAGTTTCTTCCTCTGGATTAATTTTTCTTAGAAATATCCTTCAATACTGAAAATGTATGGGGAGTAGCTCTCTTTTTATATGTCTAAAAGGACTTATTTGCAGGCTCATTTTTTAATAAGGTCTATATTTAAAATTCTAGACTGAAAATTATTTTCATTAGTATTTGAAGATATCATTCCGTTGTTTTCTGGCATCTGTTGTTACTGATAAGAAGCTAAATTGTCATTTCTTTGTAGATTATCTTTTCTTTTATAGAATTTAAAATTTTACTTTTTCTCTTATTTTTCACAGTTTCACTACAATGTTTCTAGGAGTGGGTTTATATTTATTTATTTTTATTAACATGCTAAATATACTTCTGATCTCCCAACTAATGTCTTATATTTATTTATTTTTATTACCTCTTGGTAATAAGGAACGGGGGTGGGGAAGGAAACCCAACCAGATTACTTAGTTCCTATTATTATTATCTGGTGAAAGGAAGCTCATCTGGACTGATGACTATTTCCTGGCACTAAATTTGACCTAAAAATTGTAAAATGAGTTCATAAAGGAAAAAAACACCCTCTCACTCCCATTATGGATGATGTCTTCTGTTGTGGTTTGCCAAAGGGATAGGGTTTGTGAGAGAGAGCGAGTTGAGATAAGGTAGAAATGAAAGCCTGTGTATAATTCAGAGCTTTAGACAAACTAGGGAGGTGATCTGTGGTCTGAGATCAGAGTCGAGGCCACAGCCATGGGAACCACCTTCCTTTCTGGTAATGTTCCTCCTGTGTGTGCCAGGGGCCCTCAAGGTATTCTGTGACAAAAGGGTTCTCTAGTCAGATAGGTTTACAAAGCACTGCCTGTTCTATCCTGGCCTGCTCTTGAAGATGTATAATGTACATCAACACATAAAGACCCTGAGAAGTCTTATAGAGAAGAGGTGTTGTTGAGCTGTTTTCTCCACTATTTTTCAAACTTATTTGACCACAGAAAACGTTATCATAGAATGTCCCTAAGAACAGACCTGGGTAAATGTGATTAATAATTTAGGAGTTGGAGAGAGAAACAAGAACCAGCATGAGATCAGGTAGAGAAACTCAGTTATCTACTTTGTTGAGAAGAAAACCGAAATAGAATTTTGATTTGTTTTTTATTTTATTAATAGTAGTGGGGTAGGGTGGGTTGGGCTGGAGTGGGGGTGCCCACCAAGTAAGGGTTAGGGGAGTGAGGGTCTTCCCTTTATGAAGACAGTGTGGACCACACTCATTTAAGGGAGGGTTTTGGTTGTTAAGAGGGCAGGTTGCTGGGTATGCATTTAGGGTCTGCCATGTCTCAGCTGGATTACATAGGAAATCATCTACCATCTCTGTGCCGACTTCCTCATTTGTGAAATGTGGGTAATAATAGTAATGACTACAAGGGCTCTTCTAAGAGTTAAATGTGATGCTGTTTGTGTAATGTTGAGAATAGTGCCTGGTTCAAAGTAAGAGCTTAATAAATGTTGCCTATTATTATTAGTATTGCTGATTAAACAATGCCAAGGAATTAACAAGCATGGAAAAATTGGAGCCCTTTACTCAGAACAAAATCTAGAAATGTCCAACAGCCAAAATATTCTTCTCATGGGGCCTTTTCCAGCTTAAGGCAAGCGATAATATGTTTAGAAGTTGATGGGGTAATAGTTTTCCAGCTGGAGAAAAACCCAAGGCTCTGCATGAGTAGAGAGGACCACACCGTGTGTTCCTACAGTGTTGCTGTGGGAGTCATGTTATATGTAAGTACATCCAAATCAGTAATCATAGTTAGCCTTGATTGCCAAACCCAAAGTCTTCCTTTATAATCTTTTAAAGTATTTCTTTAAAAGGTACTTTGCCTGTAAAAGAATTTGAATCTAATAAGTTTACTCATGACTTAATTTGAGCTGTGTTTGAGGTGTTGGCTTTCTTGTTGATTATGCCAGGTTCTTTTTGGTTTCTAGGCAGTTGAATCAGGAGATGGGATGTTTGGTTTTCTAGTTACTCCATAAGCAAAGTTTCATATTCATCCATCCATCCATCTATCCATCCAATGAACTTTTATTTGTCAACTACCTCTAGCCAAGTACAACTCACCACTCCCAATTTACACAGTGTACTCACAAAGCCCCAGAATTCGGTTTGAATGTCTTACTAGGAATTCTTTAGGCCTTTGAAATTTACTTATGAAAATGAAGGAGAATGTTCTGTCTTAATTTTCTTATCTTCCTCATTTACAAATTCTGTTCTGTATACATTGTGACCCTGTAAGAGTAAACCTGGAGATTAGATTAAATTTAGAACCCAAAATATCCTTTCCATAGGTAGAGAGACACAAAGAAGTGCTAATTACTACATAATTAATAATAGTCAGCGATGCCATTATTCCACCTTTACATAAGCACAGATGCCTCTAGACTTATTCCAGGGGCTATCTTTAACAACACTAGGGAGTGATAATAAGTGAGTTACGTTAGGAATTTTTTTTAATTTTTTTTTTTTTTTTTGGTTCAAGCAGCTATCTCTGAAGAGTGTTCCATGGGGAAGCAATCTTCATACTACAGATTTCTTATAGATAAAACTTTGGCAGACCCATTTTCAGTGCTGGCATTCCGATCTCCTAAGATTGCTATCAGCTAATAGATATTTAGGATACATAAAACTGGGAAAACAGTCAAATTGTTTCCAGGCCTGTAAGGCCCTGCCTATATGTGTATCAAATGTGGCCTGTGGACACCAAGACCAATCAGGCCAACCTTTCAGGGAACTCTGATCAGAATCAGGTGGAGAAAGTTCTTAAGTAATGGTTAGTTATTATTGTCTAATATTAATCACAATTAGTGCTATTGGCTACCTTTTACCATTACCAGAATAACCAGAATTATTTTGTATATAGGGATCTTTTTAAAAAAAAATTTTTTTTTAGAGACAGGGTTTTACTCTGTTGCCCAGGCTGGAGTGCAGTGATGTGATCATAGCTCACTGCAACCCCCAACTCCTGGGCTCAGGAGATCCTCCTTCCTCAGCCTCCTGAGTAGCTGGGACTACAGGTGTGCACCACCACGCCTGGCTAAGTTTTAAAAATTTTTTTGTGGAAACAGGGTCTCGCTATGTTGCCCAGGCTGGCCTCAAATTCCTGGCCTCAAGCGATCCTCCCACCTTGGCCTCCCAAAGTGCTGGGAATACAGGTGTGAGCTGCTGCACCCAGCCTTGTATATAGGGATCTTATAGGTACATGGGAAAATTCATTTTCTAAATGCTAGGTCTCTGGTAACAAAGTCATTCATTCAACAGACATTGATTGAGTTTGTTTTATGCCAGACACTTTGCTGGGCCTGGCAACACAAAGGTGAATGAGGTATGGTTTCTGCCCTTAAGGAAATAGAAAAAAGTATAAACTAAGGTTTCAACTTGAGTGTGAGATCCAATCATTTCATTGATAGTGGCTGCCTGGAAGGTTGTGTTGAGAAGGATTCTGAGGCTTCATCTGGACATAGTGACTGAGTATTAGTCCAGTCTTCCATGAGGGTGGGAGAGGGGATAATTACAGATGCACCGTCCATTTTCTGTCCCTGGTCTGGGAGACAGGCAGGCAGCTGCAGCTCAGTATGTTAGGTATGATAGCTGAGGGTGGTAGAGGATACACCAGGAACACATAATTCTGTGTATGGAGCAGAGAATGGCATCACAAGCAGGTGAAACTGAGTTGAGACCTGAAAAATTAGTAGGAGGACAGCAGGTGAACAATCAGGAAAAGGGCATTCTAGGCAAAGAAATCAAAGTTAGACCACGGAGGCAAAGAGTAGTAGGACATGTTTGAGGACAGACAAATTGCTCTGTGTACCAGGGAGGATAAATAGCTTTGCAAAGGCCAGATCACACTCAGGAGTTTGGATATTAAAGCCCGGGAGGACTATGAGATAGCACCAAAGCATCCTAATTCCTTGAAAAATATTAATCTGGAGAGAAGGCTCTAGTGGCACCCTTTAGAGCTCTGGCCTCTGGCGTGTTCTGTTTAACTTTTCTATCAATGGCTTGGTTAGACAAAGATGACATATATGCTGATCGAATTAGTAGAAGACCCATTGTTGGAAGATTTGTGAACCTGTGGATGACTTAATCTGCAGCCAGATGTCTCTAACAGCTGGAATGACTCCAAACCAAAGGATAATTACTGGGGGAAAACGTAAAATTCTATACTCTGGCTCAAACAACCGATCGTACAAGAACAAGATGGAGGACTGTTTAGCTTGGCAATGAGGGGTGTGAAAGGGTCAGATTTTGGTTACAAACTTTGCCAGTCTACAGTGTGACATGTCCACCCTGAGAAATTGTGGCGGGCATAGAATGTTCCAAAAGAGGCATAATCATTCTGTCCCTTTCTGTCATGGTCAGACTATAAAAGGCATGTTCATTTTGGTGAAGAATTTAAAGGTAAAAATTAGCTGACACATGCCCAGAGGAAAGCAACCAAGATGGGGAGGTATTTTGGTTGATGATTTTAGGGTTACTAAAGCTGGAAAGAGAAAACACAAAGACTGTCCTCAAATATTTTGAAGATAATTCGTAGCCTAAGAATTAGATTTATGTTGTACAGAATGATGAAAAATGGGTAGACATTTCTGGAAAGCAAGTTTCAGCTCAATTTCTGCATGAAGGCTCCAGTGATGAAATCTTCTCCAGAGTGAATAGAAAGTCTCCTGTGCCACAAGTGAGGACGCAGAGGATGGGTTTTAACATTTGTTGTGGATATTGTAGAAGGGATTTATGTATTAGATAGGGTTTGGGCCGAAAGGTCCTCCAACTCTGGGAGTTTTTTCATTCTAGAGAAAAAACATATCCCTACACTGTACAGTCTTTGCTGAAACCAGAATATAAACATCTATAAATTTAAGCCCAAACTTTAAGTTGTGTCTCTGAGTTGAGTTGACTTCTTGTTGGGGCAGGTTGCTTGACTTGCTGCGCTGACAGTGGTGCCTTTCTGTCCCTCATTTGGACCTTCCTTGTTGTGTTCTTAAGAGTCCCCACCCTCTTTTTTAAAAATTTCCTCCTTCTTCTGTTTTCTGGGCTGTTCATTCAAAGATAACCCATAAAATGTTTGCCCAGGAAAGAAGGCACCTTCCAATAAAATACCTGTGACCTGGAGGACAAGACAGAAAACCTTCATTTCCCAGCTCCGAGCTTTTGTTAAAAACTGTGTTATGACTGGGTGAAATGAGCTGGTTTCAGAGAAAAGGCCAGAAAACACAGGGCATCCTTTTGCTGATTGGTGTTCTCTGCCATTTGCGACTCTGTGTAACCCATGTTGTTGTCTCTGGCTGCCAACACCCCGTCAGATGTTTTGCCAGCTTCAGTTCTGAGTCTGATTTCTCATGCCAGGTTCATCTTGTTGCTGAGTAAACGAGGTTCCCACCACCACGATACTCCTTCCCCTGCCCCTGGGAGAAATCTTCATCCAGAGGGGTCGGGAGCCGGCGTGGGTGAGAGAGTTAGTGCTGAGGTGCTCCTCCTGCGTCAGCTCTCCGAGGCGAGGCAGTGAGGAAGAAGAAAGTGCAGGGCTGAGCAGAGAGAGGCAGCTCCTGCTCCCAGTTTCTTCCAAAACCTGCCTGTTAATCACCTGTTTACATTGCCAAGAGTGCTTGACTGGGTAATGATAGTAGGGGGAAAGAGTGAAAGGAACATCATAGGTTTCACTCAAGTAGAGTAATCCCTTCCTGATTTACAGGCGTTTCGGTGGCTTTGCTGCAGACAGAGTGGCTGGGCTCATTCTTCTCACGCCGATGGCCAGCGGCCCCCAGAAAGCAGTTGGACTCTTTGTACACCTTTAGTGGTTCCCACATGGAGGGCGGTGCCCCTGGGCTTGGCCGCAGTCTGCTACCTCTCCATCCCAGTTAACATTCCTGCCTGCTCTTCCTGGTGACTCTTTGTCAAGTCAGACTGGTGGCGTCTGCACCTCCCAGTGGAATGTGAGGGACACAGGAAGCCCAGCTTGTCTCTCGCTGGCCTGCCCCGGTGCCAGAGCCTAGGGTACCACAGCTGAAAGGAAATGCAGAGGCCATCAAGCCCGGCCCCTTCATTTTGGTAATGAGGAAACTAAGGACCAGAGAGGTGAAGGAAGTTGCTCAAGGTCACACAGCTAGTTAGTGACAGTACTTGTAACCTTAGCTTCTTGATTCGCAATCCAGGGATTTTTGTTCTCTCTTAGGTTAAAGCATTGCTCCTTTGGAAACGAACATATTTATTTATTTATTCAGAGATTCAGCAAATATTTACTGAACTGTGACAGAGATATATAAACTCTGTCTCTGCAAGCAACTCATAGTCCAGGGGAGAAGACAGCTGTTTACAAAAACAATTTTGAGTCGGTGTGGAAAGCGCTGGCAAACAGAGGTAAGAACAGAATGCTCTGAGAACGCAGAGGGGAAAGTGCGTGATGGGTCTTTTTTGTTTTGTTTTGTTTTGAGGAGGGACAGAAAAGGCACTAAGATAATCTGGAGAGATGATACAGCATAGCGACCCGGGGGATAAGCTCTGGAACCGGACCGCCTGCATTTGAATCCAAGCACTGCTGCTCACCCACTGAGTAACCTTGGGCAAGTGGTTTAATCTCTTTGCACCTCCTTTTTTCCACTGGAAAGTGGGAAAATTAATAGTACTTATCTCCTAGACTTATTGCTGGAGTTCAATGAGTTAACAGAGGTAAAGCACTTTAAAAGTGTACTAGCATGTAGAAAAAACCCATATTAATAGCCATTGTTATTTTGGACAAAAAGCTGCATTTGAATAATATTCTAAGTAAAGAGACAGAACCCTATTTTTCAGTGTTAACCAAAGCTCCAGAAACGTTAGCATGGTTGTCAATGAAAGATGGTGGTTTAGTTGGGGCTCCTCGAGGGGAACCAGTCACGTGGGTGGGAAGTGCCGGGTACAGCCTGTAGGCAGTAGATGAGAAGGGACTGGGGGAGAAGGAAGCCTGAGGCTGGTGTTTTTTCCCTTCATGGTTTTGTCTAAGTTGGGGCCACAGAGGGGTGAGTATTACTGCACTGAGCAAATGGTGGGTAATGGCAGTGTGTGGGGCTTTGGTGGATAAATGTTGGTTTCTGGGCATGGCCTTTGTGCTGAAGAAGCTTTCTCCAGGGGTGGGGACAAGTGTGCCCAGAGACACCTGTGCCCTGGAGAGGTGCTGTCCAGGCAGTCAGGAAAGAGGAGGGAGAGCAGCATCTTAGGATGTTGTCACCCGATTCCAGGTCTCTCTCTTTGTCTCTTTAGCATCTCTAACCTATTTGTTTGCTGCCCGAAAGCATTTTCCTCTCAGGAACAGATGCTCAGAGATGCCCTTGGATATAGAATCAATGCAACAGAGCAGGTTTGATTCCTCTGGATGCGAACCCTCATCTGTGTTAGGCCATTTCGTCGTTGACTACATTCTCTTTTGGAGAATGAGGTGGCTGCAATCGATGGTTCCTAAGGCCCCTTCTAGCTCTAATATTCTTGTTCCTGGGCCGTGGTGTCTTGGATTTTACACACATTGTTTTCACTACTTGCCCAGGATCTGGGACGGTCTGTGGCACGTAGTAATCTATAATTCTGCTGAGGCAAGGATTTGACAAGAGTGAGTCATGTGGCTGGTGAGCCAGCCTAACTGAGCACCCGGTCTCCACGCTGAGTTCATGGTGTTCACGAACCAGGGTTGCACAGGTCTCTGGGTCTCCTTCAGAATGCTAAAGTTCACTGGCTACACCGTTTGCCCTTAGATTTAGGTGAGGAGAATGTTTTCCTCCTCGGGCTCATATTTCTCTCTTCTTCCAAAGAGGCTTTTCTTTTAAAAATTAGGAGAACAACCCTCCATAGTCAACCACCCACCTCCACACTTGGCACAGATCCAGCCTAAATGTGGACTCTTCAGCTCACCCTGATATTGGCTGCACATTTTGCCACCAGGCAGATGGGATGGGAACAGAAGTTGAAGTTTGAGCAACTTTGAATTATTGCAGTTACCTGGATATATGATGTTTTTCTGCTCTGAAAGAAGAGAGATGGAAGGATTCTGACCCGTCCACACTCCCTCCTCCTCCCAAATGAATTTCCTGTTAGGTGCTAGATTGACAGCCCAGGAGACTGAGACCTTCTGTCTCCATCTGGGCTGGTCGGGCAACAGCCCGCGTGGGTGGCTTGGAGCACATCTCTGGACGGTGGGCACAGACCACCTCTGAGGGAGAGGGAGGAGCTTGTCCGAGGGCCCCTTTGGAGCTCACCTTCCTTTGCCCAACTTCCTTTGCCCTGTTGTTTCCAGTTTTGTTTTGGGCTTCGGTTGGAGGGGTTGGGGAGTGTGGCCGGCTATGCCTGTTCACCCTGAATTGTCCTTTCTTCCATAAGAATGAACAGGGGAGAAAGAGGAGACTGGGCTTGAGGTCGTGGCAGGGGGCCAAAACTTTTTTGGAATATATAAGGTAATTTTTTTGTTTCTGTTTATTTTTTTTCTTTTTATTGCAGTATAATGAATGTAGGTGAATTACAAGTGTTCCATTCCATCAGTTTTAACAATTGTGTCCACTCGCAAAAGCACTACCTAGAGCAAGTCATAGAATATTTCCATTATTCCAGAAAGCTCCCATGTGCTCCTTTGCAGTCAGTCCTACCCCTCCCATCCCTACCCCCACACCTCCACCCAGAGGCAGTCACTTTCTGGCTTCTATCACCATAGTTTATACACAGGGCAATATTTAAAAACATGTATTCACTGCAACCTGTGTAAATCCAAGAAGAGTTATATTTCATTCAGGAATCTCCCTTAAAAAATCAGAAGGCCGAGTTGATAATAAAATGTGTTATATGTATACCATGGAGTACTATTCAGCTATAAGAAACAATGGTGATATAGCACCTCTTGTATTTTCCTGGATAGAGCTGAAACCCATTCTACTAAGTGAAGTATCCCAAGAATGGAAAAACAAGCACCATATGTACTCACCAGCAAATTGGTATTAACTGATCAACACCTAAGTGCTCATATGGTAATAACATTCATTGGGTGTTGGGCAGATGGGAGGGGGGAGGAGGGGATAGGTATATATATACATAATGAGTGCGATGAGCACCGTCTGAGGGATGGACACGCTTGAAACTCTGACTGGGGGAGGAGGGGGGAAGGGCAATATACGTAACCTAAACATTTGCACCCCCATAATATGCTGAAATAAAAAAAAAATCAGAAGGCTGGAGTTATGAACAGCTTTTCTTATCTTGAGCAAATCAAATCTTTGGCATGATGGGCCTTGATGACCTCATCTCTAAAACAACTATAATAATAATTACTACCACAGAGCAGAAAATAATAATAGTAATTGCACACATTTATTGATCACTTTACTTCACCCATCTAAACATTTTACTTCATTATCTTATTTAATCCTCAAAATGACACCCTGAGATATGTGCCATTTTTCCTATTTTAACACATGGTGAAACTTAAGCTTTAAAAGGTTAAGTAACTTGCTTAGGGCCACAGAGCGGTCAGTTGCAATTCAAAGTCAGGAGGCTTTGTGTCCAGGGCTTGAACCCAGGGCAGGTCTATGAGTGATGGACTCTTGTGAACTGAGGTAACAGCTAAGCAGAGGTCGTTGTTGTTTTAAAGGCAGTATCTATTGGTAAGAGAGTACAGTCTTCCTTTATTTCTATTTCATTACCTTTTAAATACTTATGTAGAAAAAAATATGCTCAGCATTTGACACATAGTATGTCTAATTCTGTATGTCTAATATGAATTATGTCTGTAGGTTATAAACATAGCATTGTATTAGTTATCTATTACTACCTAACAAATAACCCCAAAACTTAGCAAGTTAAAACAACAAAAATTTATTATTTCACACTGTTTCTAAGGATCGAGAATCTGTGACTGGCTTAGCTCGGTGGTTCATGAGATTGCAGTCAAGCCATTGGCTGGGTCTGCAGTCTCTGAAGGCTCGACTGGGGCTGGAAGTTCTGCTTCCAAGCTCACTCAGTGACTGTTGGCAGGAGGACATATGAATGTCTCCGTGAGGCTGCTCATGATGTGGCTTCCCCAGAGTGAGTGATGAGAGAGAGAGAGAGAGAGAGAGAGAGAGAGAGAAAACCCCCAAGATGGAAGTCGCAGTCTTTTACGACCTAATTTGAGAAGTGACATGCCATCACTTCTGCCCTATGCTATTGGTCATACAGAGGACTGCACAAGGGTGTGCAGACCAGGAGGTAGGGAGCACTGGGGCCATAGGCATTATTAGCTCCATTTTGCTGATGAGAAATGGATACTCAGAGAAGTTCAGTAAATATCTAGGAAGTGAGTAGGCTGGGATTCGAACACTGATCTAGTTAGCTACCCTGCCTGTATGCTTTCCAGAATGAATGCCCAGTGTAGGGAAGCCTGAAAGAAGAACACAGCGCACCTGTGTGTGCACACAAGGCAGACCTGGCCTTGGGCATCCTACCACGTAACTGCAGGTGCCCCCACATGACTGTTCACAGAGACCTACCCTTATATAGTTGGTGTGTCCCTGCGGAGCTGAGCATAAACAAAAGATTTACAAATTCAGTTTATTTGAAATGTATTATGGAAGTTCAATATTTAAAGGACTTCTGCTTATATCTTCCTATATCATTGTTGGTAATATATAATTGGTTTTTAAATAAATGTTCAGATATTGGGGTATAGCAGTAGTATTCTATTAATAATTGTGTGTGAATGAAACTACCCGAAGGGCAGATTTTGTTTTCTCTTCTAGGGTACATGTGGAATTAAATCCCATTTAAAAATATTTTGAGATCCACAGACAACACTAATAAACCATGTGAAAGTCTAGTCATTTTTAAGATTCCAGGTGGTTGGTGTGTAGATGGTGTTTTCCCTGACCATCCCAAGCCACCCTGGCTTACCACATCCAGAAAAGGGCATTTTTATAGTTGCCTCTACTGCAAGAGGACCTGACCACTGAGATAAATCTTTCTGTCATGACCTACTTAAGGGAATTGCATTTTAGGGA
Source organism: Propithecus coquereli (assembly GCF_000956105.1). Classification (NCBI taxonomy): domain Eukaryota; kingdom Metazoa; phylum Chordata; class Mammalia; order Primates; family Indriidae; genus Propithecus; species Propithecus coquereli. Next base: position 4,871,238 of record NW_012138302.1, on the reverse strand, counting down.
AAGAATTCAGGAAGATTATATGGTCTGTAGCTGGCCCATTAAAAAATGTAAACATTTATCTACTTTTTAGTGTCCATACCAAGCAAATAATAAAAGTTACACATACTTCTCAAGCTCCTTTTCTTTGAAGATCTTGGAATATTTTACAGAAACAGGAAAATGTCATTTTCCTAGTCCTGTTCAGCAATTTCTTCCTGTTATTATTAATTTGCGAATCTGTTCCTCCTAGATTGAGGGAATTCATTATTCATTGCACTCATTCATTCATTTAACATTTATTTTATACCTATGCTGTGCTATATGTAATAGGTATAAAATTCCATAATAGATGCTGGGGGTGTGAAAAAGACAAACTTCCTGCCCTCAAGGAGACCCAACAAAGAGAAAGATGGTTACAACCCAGGGTAATTTTTGATTTTCTAGAAGTCACGGAGGAAAGAGTACTTTACTCGGGAAAGGGGGCGCTGAAAGGTTTCCCCAGGGTGATGATGCCAGAACTGAGTCTAGAAGGATGAGGAGGAATTTGCTGAAAGGAGAAGCAAGGAAGGGAAAATGGAAGATCAGGATGGCGGTGGAGGAATTCCAGGTAGAAGGAATCATTCACAAAGGTCCATTTGGGAACAACATGTTGTCTGTGAGCGTGTTTCCAGAAGAGATTAGCATTTGAATAAGTAGATTGAGTAAAGCATATCTGCCCTCACGAGTGTGGGTGGGCATCACCCAATCCACTGAGGGCCCAGTAGAACAGAAAGGCAGAGGATGGGAAATTCAATATCTCTTTGAGTTGGGACACTCAACTTCTTCTGCCCCTGGACATCAGAGATCCTGGTTCTTGGGCCTTTGGACTCTGGGACTTAGACCAGTGGCCCCCGCCCCTGGTTCTCAGACCTTCGGACTAGGACTGAATTACACGGCCAGCATTCCTAGTTCTCCCACTTGTGGATGGCATATCCTGGGACTGCTTAGCCTCTGTAATTGCATGAGCCAATTCCCATAATAAATCTTTTACGTATCCATCTATATCTTATTGGTTCTGTTTCTCTGGAGAACCCAGATTAATACAGTAAGTCAAAAGAAGAAGGTATAGTCACCTTTAGTTTGTCTCTATCCCTGAGTGATTTTGTTAACTGCTGCATTCATTCAATGAGTATTCATTAATTCACTTCTTATGGGCCAAGAATTGGGCTAGGTGCTGGAAGTGCAAAGATGATTAAGACGTAGTCCATTTTCTTGAGATCCTCAATCCAATAGGGGGAAAAGCACAAGGACTCTATACAATTGTACAAAGATAGATGTGTACAGGAGCAGCTGGGCACCTCACTACATCTGAGAGGCCGGGGAGGCTGTAAAGATGAGTAAGAATCCATCTGACCCAGAGGTCTAATGGGCCTTTAAGTACATGAAAGAGACTTGTGGGTGGTTTATGAAGTATGATTTGTACAAAGAGCACAAATCATATATTCTTATAAGCACTTTAAAACATCACAGTTGCACATCCACTTAGTGAACTGTAGCTGTATTTATTGTCTAATTTACAGATGTGAAAGCTTAAGAAGGCATAGATAGGTATATGTTATTTCCCCAAGGTCACCAACTGGTGAGCAGCAACTCTAGGGCTGAAAGCCAACTTTTTTCTTTTTTTTTTTTTTTACTGTAGAACCCAGGCTTGTGCAGTCCTGTGTTGGACAGCAGTCCTGGGTTTGGCCCAGCTCTGCCACCACTAATGAGCCCTGTAAACTTGGACGAGTTGCCCAACTTCTCTAAACTTATGTTTTCTCATCCGCAGAATGGAGAAAGTAGGACTTGAGGCCCTCTCGGCTATGCAGTCTGTGTTGTCTAGAAACAGAACAGGGAAGGGCGATGGAGTCACAGGAGAGACCAGCAGCTGCCGTCACTAAGACTAGCTTGGTGGCAAGCCTGGTTTCCCCAAGGCACAGTTGGTCCCCCAACCTCACCAATGAAACTGGATGTGTTTGGGTACCTTTGCCAGGGGCCAACTGGCAGAAGTAAGCAAAAAGCAGCATGGTGTATTTAAAGATGGATTCGTTTCTATGGCATCAGCCACAGAGGGTACAGTTTCCCCATCTCTACGGTGGTGGACACAGTCTACAGTGGGAAGCATGTTTCTTTGAGGGGCGATTGACTGTGCATTTAGGCAGTAAACATCTTCTGGGCACAGTGTCGCTGGGAGGATTTTGTATTGAGCGGGCAGTGAGGCGTGAAACCTCAGACTTCTGTAGTACTTCCTGCTTCCAAAGTGATGTTAGAGGCTTGCTGTTCAGAGTTCCCAGCTCTGGTCCCTATTTCTCAAGCTCTGCTTACACAGTGTGAGAGAGAAGCAGTAGACATAAGAAAATCTGACTTCTGCAAGGGCACAGGGAGAGATTGGTTTAAAAGAGGGACAAGAAAAGAATGCATTAAATTTGACCTCGAAGACAGTCTGCCTGTGATTGCTTATATGCCAGATGAATAGAAAAGAGGCTGATTTTTGACAATTTTACTTCAAGTGTACTCCTCATGATGTCTACATTAAATGATTTTTGTTTTCTGTGGTTTCTTTATTTTGTGTTTTACTGCCTTTTTTTTGCTGGTTGCCTTCGGTAGATTTACAGGCTTCAGTGTTTCTGGGAAACAAAGGAGGCATTGGTTTTCCCATCAATCAATGGCATCGAAAGAAAGTATTGGTAATCTCTGGGTGGTGCAATCCAAAGTGGGTGAAGACATGTACAATGGTCCCCCTTATCTGCAGGGAATATCTTTCAAGACCTCCAGTGAATGCCTGAAAACACAGATGGTACCAAATTCTATATATACTAAGTGTGAATTTCTATTTATGTTTTTACCGTTTCACGGAAAGAAGATTCGTTCTTACTGTGGATCTTAGCAACCTCAGAATACTATTTTTTCCCTTTCCTTATTAAGTCAAAAACTTTCACCTTTTCACTTAAAGAGAGCACTTTACAGCTTCTCTTTGGCATATCTGAATTGTCAGCATTACTACTTTTGTACTTTGGAGCCATTATTAAGTAAAAAAGGGTGACTTGAACATAAGCACTTCAATAGTGAGACAGTTGATCTGATAACCCAGAGGGCTGCTAAGTGACTAACCAGTGGGGACCACAAACAGTGTGGATACATTGGACAAAGGGATGATTCATGTCCCAGATAGGATGTAGCAGGACAGTGAGAGATTTCATCACGCTACTCAGAACAGCGTGCAGTGTAAAACTTATGAATTGTTTATTTCTCGAATTTTCCACTTCATATTTTCAGACTGTGCTTGACTGTGGGTAACTGAAAGCACAGAAACTGCAGATAAGAGGGGGATTACTGTATTCTAAAAACTTATAAGAAAAATCAATTTGATGGTGATGCAAAATGCAATGCAATGTTCTCTGTAGCAACTCCTCTCATTCATTCATTCAATAATTCATTCATTCCTGCATACATGTACATATAGCCTCCCAGCCCCTTCATGCATCACACACATCTTACATTTGTACAATGGATTTTTGTGAACCTGATGTTTATTCAAGTCATGTTTGGGATGGGTCTCCTAAAGCACAAGAGATTTTGGGGTTGGGTGGGTAAGAGAAGTATAAGAAAGGAGGAACAAAAAGGATTCTTTATTGTTTATACACCAAAACCACTGCCCTGTGCATAATCCCTCCTTGAGGGCACTGGATTGTGAGTTGGCAAAGTGGGAAACGGTAGTTACAAATTATAGAATAAAAGCTGGTTTTCATTTGAGTTGGCCATTAGGTTGGAATCTGTGTGGCCAGAAGGTCAAAACCCTTTCTCTGGCAAGGCTGATGCATCTTAAGTGCACTTTCTTTCTTTTGCCAAGCAGACTAAGGCCCTTCAAATCTTTGATGGAGGTGTGGGAAATCCTACAGTACTTGTTTCTCCTTAGCCTAGAAAAATTCTTGTACATGAATTACAGGAGCCTTTAGATGACATTATTTCTTCTAATTTAGAATGGCCTTTATATTGTAAAACATCTGGATGACACATAATACTGACATAGTAGTATGGCATGATTTTATATAATTATGTGATTGACCAGGGCTCAGGGAAATTTACCAAGCTTGTTAGATAAAATCTTGTAATCTCTCAAGATAGAGATGGCATTCATCGGCATGATAATTGGCTGAGGAAGATCGCTGGGCAGAATTAATACAGTACTGCATTCTTATAATATGTTCATGTTCTTCTTTGAACATAGGACTATTAGTCTGCCTTAGAAATGCAAAAGAACAGTTATCTACATTTTTCTTCATTGTCTCTGTTACGCAGTGGGATATAATTTTGTCTTTAGGTTGGCTATATTACTGGACTTGAAACTTTGGGTGAAGGCTAACACTCCCTTAAGAAAATGAACCATATATCTTGGTCTCATGAAGCAGATGGTTAGACCATAGAAAGAGGATGACCCCTGTTGACCAAGGTGAAGTTCAAAGTGGAGATAGGATGGAGTCAGGGTGAGGTTTGAGCATGTTTAGCCCCCATATAGAAAAGATGAAGACCAAGAACTGATAATCACACATCTTGATTAGGTACCCAGTATATCATTAGCCTTTCTTGAAGTCACTGAATCACAGGTTTGTTTGAGCTGATAGTGAATTTTCAGGTGCTCTGTCAATCTCTTTGCCTTCTCATTTTACCACAAAGGAATCAAGGCTGAGAGAGTTGAAATCGGTGGCTCTGAACATTTAGCAGCATTTAAATAGACCTATTCTTCTTTTGAAGATTGTTGGAAATTTTTGGAATTTTTTTATCTTGATTCCAGATGCACTATGATTTTCTTTCTATCTTGTCTTACAATTTTTATTTTATTTAATACTGGATGTGTTTTCGGCTTATGAAGTAATACCCAGAGATGTCTTGGAGATGGCATCTGTGAGATTAGAGCTATGACCCCTCCAAGTTCTGGATGCTGTCTGGATAGTGAAAGAACTTGCAGGTCACTAGATGGACGTAGAGGTCCCAATATCCAGCCTCCTATGGAATGAATGCTTCCAGCCACACCTGAATCCTTCGTTCACAGTGTGCTTCCTCCTTAACCAAAGCAGCCAATCTCATTATTATATAACAGGTGTCATATTGCATCATATTTACTCAATGACTTCTACCATATTGTTAAAAGAAACATACAAATAAATAACACAAGTACTCTCTTTGAAGTTGTTTTGATAGCCCTTTTGGTAGCAGGTAGAATTTTTAAATGATGTCTTTGGCACATGGATCATCAGGACTTCGCGCAAATTGTGGTGGCATTTTTGGAAATATGGCCAATGGACCCTCCCGTGTTTTGTAATTTGTGTTCAGTAACTTGAGCTCCATGCTCTCTGAAATCTTCTCCAAAGTATGTGCTGGGTCCCTCCTTTACTCCGAAAGATTTCCATAACATTTGGTAGGCACTAAAGGATGCTTTCTCCACCTTCCCCTTCATTTTAAATTGATTTGAACTTAAGTGTTACTTCCTCATCTAATCAAGGAGCTGGATTCTGTCTCCTAATAATGTAATCAGGGTAAGATGGTGATGTTGGCAAAACAACAACACTGACTGGCAGGACACTAGGGAAAAACTGACTAGTCTATGGTTTCCTTATGAGACAGCTTGAAATTTCTCAGAAGCAGAGGGGAGCCAGTCACTGGAAATGCTGAGTGGTGCATGAACACATTTAACCCTCTGCTTCAGGGGAGGCTACTTGTGCGAAGTCCCTTAAGTATGCCCTGCACATCCCCACCTCACCTTGGAGCCTGATTCCACATGCAGAATACAAAGACCAGAGTTCGAGTTCTGACTCTCTATTAATTATTAGCTGTTGAGCTTGAGTAAATCCCTTAATCTCTTTGAGGTTAATGATAACGACCCCAGAGAGCTATTAAATGTGTCAAGTGAAGTAATAGGTGTGGGAATGCTTTGTAAACTCTACAAGGTCATAAAAAGTCGAGCTGTTATTATTAACAGTATTTTCTGTAAAATTTTCCTGGCTACTTCAGCTCTTAGTATTTCTACTTTCCTGTACCTGCTATTGGTACAGCCCTTTGGCCCTCTCACACATTTCAATGTGGTGCTGATCGACCCTTCCCCCAGCAGCACTTTTCTCTCTAGCACTTTGTAGTTTTCGTATTTTTAATAAATTTTGTACTATTTTAAAAATGTAACCTTTGATACAATAAAAAGATATGCATAGCATATAAGCATTAAAGCATAAGACTGTGTTTTACTCACAACATTTATTGAGCACCTATGAAATGCTGGACACTGTGCCAGGTCCTGAGGACACCCAGACAAATGAGACAACCCTTGGCCATGAGACATCTCCATCTCTGAGGATGAGGGCAGAGGGCAGGGTTCAGATTGAGTAAATCGGTAAAGGGGAAGGAGGTGTTTTCACTCAGTGAAATTGAAGCTACATTCTGAAAGTGTTTACTATTTTTCATATTTATGTGTGTGTGTGTGTATATATATATACTATATGTGTGTGTGTGTGTGTGTGTGTGTGTGTATATGGTTTCCTTGTTTCTCAGTTCACCCACTCCCTTTCCTAAAATGTAAGCTCAGTGAGTATTTAAGCTGTATCTTTAATAAATATTTTTTGAACACCTTCTATGGAGCCAGGTACCCAACAGGACCTCAGCATCAGGAAGACAGAGATCTTTGTTTTGTTTTGTTCACTGATGTATCCCTAGAACATTATCTGTCATATACAGGCACTTAATAAATATTTGTCTAATGAACTGTCACATTGTATTAGGTAAGATAATACTAGCTGCCATAACTGGTAATCCTTGGAAACTCAGAGACTTAATACAATAAATGTGCATTTTTTGCTCATGTAAAGCCCAATTTGCAGTGGATTGAGAGACTCTGTTTCAAGCACCAGATGTACTCACCATCAAATTGGTATTAACTGATCAACACATAAGTGCACATATAAGAATAACATCTATTGGATGTCGAGCAGGGGGGAGGGGGGAGGGGGGAGGAGGGGATGGGTATACGCATAGACAAAGAGTGCGATGCGCACCATCCGGGGGATGGACATGCTTGAAGCTTGGACTTGGCGGGGAGGGGGGACAAGGGCAACATATGTAACCTAAATATCTGTAACCCTATAATATGCTGAAATAAAAACTTAAAAAAGAGAGACTCTGTTTCACACAGTCATTCAGGGACCCAGCCTGATGGAGTTGTGTCATCTTGAACCTGTGGCTTCTATGGTTACCTTAACTTATTATCAATCTCCAGCCAGGAGACAGGGGAGAGGGAAGGTGCAGAGGGTTCCGTGTAGGGTCTCTTTGGCCAGAGCTCATTCTGCCGCCCGACCACATTTAGACAACTGGAGTCAGGGGATTGGAACAAGAAATGTAGATCCTTGGTGGCCCCTTCCCAGCACGACTCTGCATCTTGAAAGCGGTGCATGAATCTCTGGGCAGCTGGCCATCTCTGCCTCAAACAAAATGCCGTTTGTTTTCTGTTCACATGTGGGTCTCCCATAACCTGTGAGCTCCTTGGGGGCAAAGCCTCTCTCTTATTCAATTCTGATATCCCTAGCTCCCAGCCCAGTGTAGCAGGTCAATAAATGTTTTCTGAATTGAAATAAACAAATAGTTTTTCTATTGGATACCTGGCACCATAATAGATGTTTAAACATTTTTAATGAGGGAATAAAAAAAGGCAAGAATAAAGGAAGAAGAAGAAACCAGTTGCTACAATAAATGTCTACCAAATATGGTACCAGGTTCCAACATGTAGGTATTGAAGACATATGTATTGAAAAAAGGTGAAAGAAAGAGAAAGGTAGAGAGAGGAAAAAAGGGGTGAAAGAGACGTAGGAAAAGAGAGAGAGTGGGGAATGGAGTGAGACCAGGGACAGAGAGAAGGAGAAAGAAGATGAGAAAGAGAACACAGGAGGTCCTGGGGAGGTAAGTTTTGTGGCAGCGTATTCCCTGAAGAGGAAGGCTTCCCAGAGAGATCTTGCTCTTTGGCTTCTGCTCCTCCTGGCCCCTCTGCCTAACTTCTGTGACTTTAAGATCTGCTCACCATCATAGAGGACAAAAATATCTCCTCATCGTCTGATGGGGAAATGAAGTTAATAAATCTCCTGGAAAGTTTGTGCTTCTCTATGGCAACAGTACAAAAGTACTCCTGCCACCCACCAAGGAGCACCAGGAGGGGTAGAGCTCTCGTCGCACGTGACCTGCTCCTTCCAGCACACAGTTCCTCAGGCCGGATTTTGTGCAGACCAGACGCAGTTGCTCAGATCTGGGGTATGGACCAGGTGGCCTCAGAAGTGGCCTAGGATACTGTGTTTACTTTGCCTTCCTCATCAGTCTCTTTCGCTCCTGACTCGCTGGGTTTCTCCACGTGATCCACATTCAGAAGATTGTCAGAGATTTGATTGACTGCGGCTGCACGCGCCCGCGTGGGTACACTGTGCTCAGACGCCTGCCAGAGTCCCCGGCCACATACCCAGCACACTGGTAGTTGCATCCTTGCCATACACACAGTGCAATCTTTTGCCTTTTGTTTCCTTTTGTGCCTTTAACATTCCATCCCCAGCCTTTGCACCTACAAAATTTGCATATTTTTGTAGCAGTTCTTCAAAAGTGATGTTATTACAATACGCCCATTTCATAGATGAGGGAACTGAGATTCAGAAAGGTTCAGTGCCTTGTCCTTGGTGCCTGGTATCAGTCTGAATTGTTTGGAACCTTTAGCCCAAGCTTCTTTTCAACAGTGCTGCAGTCCTGCCATCAAAGATGTAATTGTGATTTCAAAACAACACTTACGGCTATGGGTTACTTAGACGCCTGGAAACCTAAGCAGTATTTCCATGAGCAAAGTCTAATAGTGAATTTAACACTAGGAAAGGAAAGGAAATGTTCTTTGCTCTCTGTACAGATACCTTTTCTTCTTGCTTAGGTTTTATAAAGTTCTTCTAATTTCTATATGGGATTGGACATTGCAGTTTTGGTACTGCTGTAAAATTGCTAAAACCATAAATTGTTACTCTTGGTTTTAAATATCAGCCCAGGTGAATGGGTGGGAAGAACATCTCAATGTTAGAGAAGGGAAAATCACTTAAGTATCAGAATAGACACTGTATGGCAGTCCCATCCACCCCCATTTTTTTTCTTTAAGGCCAGTGTGTTATTTCTTCTCTCTGGAGTCCAGTAACCGTCTGTCACCACATACTCCAGGGCTGAAAGAATTATCAAGGGATTTAGGATTTAGTGAGACTGGCATTGTAAGACTTTGTAAGACTAGTCTCTTTACTCTTTATACTAATTTTCGTGTTTACCACTGACTGATTTGGTTTGAAGAAAGATATCTCTAAGAAGCCATTCTTACCATTATAGAAAGGAAAAGTTAACTTTAGTGTGTGACTTAATTTTCTTTGGCTGGCTATCTGGTAACCATCTGTAAGATGAAGTGCATGGGGTATCTTAGAAATCATGCAATGCTGCCCCATCCCATGGATTGGGAAACTGAGGCCTGTGTTATTGATCTAACAATAATAACAATTTTTCTTTCAATAAAAATTATATAGAAATGGTAAAGAAAAAGATAAAAATGGTTTGTAATCCCACATTTAGGAGGAAACCACTGTTAATATTTTTATTTTCCATTCATATATATTATATATTAATTTGACATCTTACTGGATATCTATCTGTTTTGAAATGTAATTTAAAAAAATCTAAATTATGACAAACATTTCCTCATGTTATGGTTTCATTCTTCATTTATTTAACAAATAATGATAATAGCTAACACTTAACACAGCTTTCTGTGTGCCAGGCGCTCTTCTATGCACATTACAAATAGTAACTCATTTATGCTCACGGCAACCCTATGAGGTGGTGATATTATCAGCCCCATTTTACAGAGGAGGACACTGAGGCCCAGAGGGGTTACATACACTGAAGGTCATACAGTTGGGAAGGACAGAGCCAGAATGGGCACCCATGCTGTATGACTTCTCCATCTTGGCCTAGACTGTAGTAAGCTAGCATCCCTGCACTAATTCACACTTGATATGAACATACTCACTTAAGGTTCTACGACCATCAGAGGTCCATGTCGGCCAGGATTCTGAACCACTGATTGCCTGCAAGTTTGTGGGTGTTATAACACAACGGCTCTATATTTGGCCTTGGGAGTTGTTGTCTGGGTCCCTGTTACCCCCAGGTTATACTCCTTTACTAAGTCAGTATTCTGTAGCTCTAATAGCAGATGCAATACCAGTGTGCCTAAGAGCCTAGGGTGCTCCTTGATGTGTTTTAGGATTTCTAGCCAAATGGACTCAGTAAAAATTAATCCCGCTTTTCAGATTCCAATGTTGTCTTTAAATATTTCTATGAGAAGATTTTGTCCTAAATCAATGAACAGAATTTGATTCCCCAAAAGCCCTGAAATGTATACTTTTTTGATTTTGGAGTAAAATCTCTTTTTATTAAATTCTGGAGTAAAATCTCTTTTTATTAAATTCTGAAGGACACAAAATCAAGCCTTTTAATTATGTATTTTGCTTTTCTGGGGTCCAACATAACCCATTCTCTGAGGATTATACACACTTCTTTCCATGATTTATTAATGAATACAACTCCCTTAAGGTGGAGATTGTGCCCGGTAGTGTGTAAACTACACAGGCTCTGACCTCAGCAAACTAACAATCTGGTGAGAAAGACAAAGAATACAGAGTTCTGTTTCTTTATTTACTTATCATAAGACAGATAAACAAAGAATAAAGTAAGAATATACTGTTCTAAATGCTGCAATAAAGTACAGTGGAGAGGTTGGATATGAAGGTGGGAATAAAAAGAGAGCTTTTTATGGTGTGATGTTATTGGAACATCTGAACCATAATATATTCAAGTTATATTTTCAAGGGTTGGACTTAAAGGCTTTTCTAAATATATTCAGTCTGGATCTGTAGGTATAGAAAAGTGTGTATCCTCAGCTGTAACAAATTCTTTTTCTATTACTATCTAAGTGGAAAAGAAGAAAGAATTGTCATATGCAAAGTTGTAAATGTAATTTAGAGTTTCACATGAGTTAATGGGATCAACAGGAACCAGGGAAACTTCCCAATCCCAGTTGGTCAGACCTGAGTACACAATAATAACGTTTTAAAAACAAAAAAATAAATAGGAGGGCTGTATCTTTGGAGTGCTGGACATGTAACAGAAGCGTAGGGGTTACTTGTTTCTGGTGAGTGACACACGTGTGATTGAAAGTACCATGGACTAGGAATTAAGAGGTGTGGATTCTAAGTCTAGCTCTGTCACTAGCCTCAGCTGCATCAGAATCTGCATTCACCCGTGGGGTACAGAGACCTGAAAAATATTGGCTAAACAAGTTATGGAGGGTCCCTGAAACTCATTCTTTAATTTTCTATGTAATGAAAACAGAGATGGGCAGTAGGGAACTGACATTTCCGTCCCTAACGTCTTCTGGGACCCAGACACCTTTTCTCTTTCCCCTGAGTCATCCTTAGTGTATGCTCGTCATCTTGTGGCCATAGGTGGCTGATCCCCCTTCTGCCTTATGTTCGTGTTCTTGTCAGAAAAGAGGTGGGCACAAGTGCAGGCACCAGCTGAATGGGCCCCCCATAAAAAGCTTGCCCAGAAACCCTACCTGGTTACTTGTCAGTTCATCTCATTGGCCAAAACCATGTCACATGGCCACCCTCAGCTGCCAGATAAGCTGGAAAAAGTTTTTCAACTGAGCATGTTGCTGCCCCCACCCAAGATTGGGGATCTGTGATGAAAGGGGGAAGGGACACTGGATATGGAGTAGGAATCTAACAATCTCTGTCGTATCAGCTATGAAACAAATGAGCTAAATCAGCAGTCGGCTGACTTTTTTTGAATGAACCCTCCCTGCCTTTTCCTCATTAAATCTTCACAGAACCAGACACAAGTGAAAGTGTGTCTTCTTTAGCTGAAGTCGGGGTTGGGTGCCAAAGTTATTTCTCCCTTTCTACCACAGATACCATTTGCTGTCACGACATAAAGGTGAACCATTTCTATACCGTATTGTGAAGTATGATGCAAAATGGATTCTTTTTGACAATTGCAAGCGTTCAGCACAATGGTTGGATAAAGATGAACAGCTGAAACACAATCCAAAATCAAATATTCACCAGAAAAAGCTAATGGTGTGTGTTTGGTGGCCCAGCGCTGGTATTATCCACTACAGCTTCATGAAACGTGGTCAGTTGATGACAGTGGATGTCTACTGCAACCAACTGGATGAAATGATGAGGATACTTGCGATTAAGCAGCTGAGATTGGTCAATAGAGACAGGCCAATCCTCTTGCAAGACAACGTTTGATCACATGTTGCACAAACAACGCTGCTCACACTACTGCAGCTGGACTTGGAAACTCTCTGTCACCCCCACCGTATTCACCAGACCTTGCACCAATGGACTAGCACTTCTTCCAGGCTTTGGACCACTTCTTGCAAAGAAAAATATTCAATTCTCAACAAGCTGTGGAAAATGCCTTTTGCAATTTCATCGCCACTCGCTCTCCAGGTTTCTTCATGGCTGGCATAAATAAACTACTATTAAGATGGCAAAACTGTGTCGATAGTTTAGGTTCATACTTTGGTTAATTGTACTGCTTCTTGTTTGAGGTATAATAAACTACACTTTTGATTTGAAATCAGACATTTCATATTTATTTAATGACCTATAATATATGTTTTTTCATTTCGTCTTTTCTTATACAACAAGTAGCATATTGTAGATATGTTTTTGCATTTGAGAGTCTGAGTAGATAGTTATAAGAAAGGACATAATGGTGAGGCTAGGGAGAATGACAAGTGTACGGTAAGGGAGGTAAAACCAAACAATGCAAGGGAGAGACCTCTACTTAGGACAGGTTTCATGAAGGAGGCCGCATTTGAGTGGGGTCTTAAGAATGAGTGATATGGCGTGGAAGGGAGGGATTTTTCTAGACATTAAGAGAGGAGAGGAGGAGAATTGCCAATGAATGGCAGGGAAGTGGGACCAGGTCAGAGAGCCCCACCCTGGAGGCTCTGAATGTCCAGCTAAAGAATGGGAATCTTTAAGGAGGAGTGTGACAAGACTGCGACTCTACAGGTAGCAAAACCTGAGTGTCGGGTACTTTTCCTGGTTTATGGGGTTCCTAGGGAACTTAGAGAACATCTAGTGATGTGTTTTAAACTGACACTGTGTCCCATGTTATAGAGGAGAAAATGGAGACTCAGGTAAATAAGGGACTTGCTTAAGGCCACACAGTCAGGTATTGGCGGAGTTGGAAATAAATGTACCCTTGACTCATAGTCCCATGATGTTTTCCTCAGGATTTCCTTGGGATCTAAGGTGGTCCTGTACTTCTCAGACCTGGCAGTTGTTTCCTTTGCCAGATTGTGTTTAGATCTTTCAAGTCATTTAATCCCCAATCCCAAAATTCAACCAGATTTACAGCAACTTTAAACCAGCCTATTGTGGGTTGAATTGTGTCTCTTCTTTCTTCCTTGCAAATTCGTATGTTGAAGGCCTAAGCCTAATACCTTATAAAGTGACTGTATTTGGAGATAGGGCTGTCAAAGAGGAAATTAAGTTAAAATGAGATTAGGAAATTAAGTTACAATGATTAGGCTGAGCCCTAATCCAATATAACTGGTGTCTCTGTAACAAGAGGCAATTAGGACACTTACACACACAGAGGAAAGACCATGTGTAGACACAGGGAGAAGACGGCCATCTATAAGCCAAGGAGAGAGGACTCAGAAGAAACCAACTCTGTTGGTGTCTAAATTTCTGTCATTTAAGCCATTGAGTCTGTGGCACTTTGTTATAGCAGCCCCAGCAAATCAATACTTAGCCTTCACCCACTCTTTGGGGCTCCTGGTGGGATCTCACACCCTGCCAGGCATCTTACCTCCTGGTTGTTGTAGCTCCTCATCCTTCCTGTTGCTAAGAGCCCTTGCTGGGTCCTATTATATGTCATCTACTCAGCCTCATTGCTTCAGAGGCAAGAGAATAGTGCAGGGGAGTTCATCCTAGTGCGGAGAACACAGAGGGCAGGTCAGGAGTCTGATGGAGCCATTCACTGGCCAGGCGGATAAATCACTTAACTTCCTGGATTCAATGGTGCAGTTGAACTAGGAATCTCTAAAGCCATTTCCAACTCCTAAATTCTATAAGTCATGTGGAAATAAACTATTCGTTGGTTTTAAATGCATACTCAGGGATTTAAAGGTATTTTTAAAAAACTTATGCTTTTTAATTTTTTTAATATTCTCAAACTCTTTGCCTCACCACAGACCTTAATACACCCAGGATATTAACAAGATTTGAAAATTTGGTGGTGGGATTATGAGTTCTTTTAATTTTCTTTATACCTTAAATTCCTTTGTACATGGAGTAAACTAATCAACTTTCTAATGCAAATAATAATGAAACAAAAGATATAGAGGCTTATATCATTTGACATATAGTATGTAGAAGTGTATATAGATTTAAAAATAATAAAATGTGAAACTAGTAGCCAAATTGAGGGTGGAAAAAGCTGTCACAAGATATCTGTGATTTGTTATTTTGGTCGTGGAAAAGCGTATGTGATAATTGGTTTGTACCATCATGGAAAGGTTCATCCTGTTGGCATTCCGGCTTGGCCTTGGGGAAGAAGAGGGTGAAGATAAGAGTGTCATTTAAAATTAGGAAAAAGGATTTGGATTTGGAAATTATAGACATAACCAAATAGTTTCATAAGAATAATGAGAAAATTTTGCTATAATTTACAGCTTAATTCCTCAAGTAATGGTAATCGTGAGTTATTTAACTCAATAATGATCAAAATAAATTAATGCACTTGAGACTACTGGGACTACGTAGAGCTGAGAATATTATAATTATTATCGATTCCTAGCAATGTAACCAAACCTTCCCATCAGAATGCCCTTCGATAATCTGGATTCTTGTTATTTCCTATAGACATTTTACTAGCAAAGGTGAAATAGAACACTGTTACAATATGGGGAAGAATAGGTCTTGACAGATGGCATTCATTGCTTCAGACTTTTTTTCCAGGGCACTAACCAAAGAAAATGGTGATGAAAAACCGTCCACCTCTATGAATACTTCTGAGTAAACTGCCTGCTCTTACATGCCCTCCGCCTCGTAGATACAGGTCCTGATAACCCAAGTCCTGTGCTTTGGTATTGATTACAGGAGTAATCACTTCTCCTGTGTCCTCTTTTGTGAAAAGCAAGGATCATTTTGGAAACATCTGGTTTCACCTCAGAAGCTCACGTGCTATGGAGAGATTTGTATGTATGCGTGCGTGTTTGTAAAAGACATTTTATGTATGCCTTGGAGTGACCTTTCCAAGAATCTCACACAGCTTGTGGCTATTCAGGCCTGTTCCATGCATTTTTCTTAAATGCAAATCCAGCTGTGTCCGTTCCCTTAACCCCTCCTGTGCCTGCTCAACGTTAAGCACTGCAGTCAGCGCCTTCCTAAGTGTCCAGAGGGTAATTACCCAGATGCACCTGGGTGGGGTTTAACCCCTTGCACCCCCACCCTCTCTGCCAGAACCACTGGGGAGATGCGGATGTGCAGGAGGGGCGCAGTGAGTGAAATCGCTTCCCTCTCTGGAGGTAATTTAATCTTGTCAAACAATGCTTTTTACAGAGCTTATGTGCATTAGTTTTATTTTAGGTTTCTGCAGTAATGTCCTCCATTTTGCTTGCCACCAAGGTATGTGCACAAAGCAAAAGACCTACTTTCAGTTTCACGTGAAACTTTTCTTTTTGGTCAAAAGAAAAGCCCAACATTTCCCCAATCAAAGTCAGAGTGAATACTGCAATGTTACTTTATCCAGGGCCACAGGCAGCAGAGAAAATTTGTGACAACCAAACTCAGGGAAGACCAGGAGGACAACAAAATGACTGCCCCAAAAATGAGTATTCAGCTGTTGTCTGTGGGCTGGATTTTGGGAGAAGAGAAAGTAAAGTTGTTCAAAAAGTGAAATATTAAACTGCTTAGATTATGAACAGCTCTCTCCATACCTCTCACCCCCAGGCACTCTGGGTCTCATTTCTGCTGGAATATCTGTCATGGCTCGTAGGCTAGGACATTCTAGGCTGAGAGTGGTTCTCACCCTGTCCAGGAGCATGGTGTGGGAGCAGCACGTTGGACAGGGACTTGGTGACATGAAGTCTGCCAGGTAAGAGCATAAACTTTTGTGGCAGACAGTTGACTCCATTGTGTGATGTCAGGCGAGTTGCTTAAGCTTTCTGAGCCTCAGTTTCCTTCTCTGTAAAGCAGCCATACTCCACTCACAAGGTTGTTTTAAAGATGAAACGAAGCCAGCTCTGCCAAATGTTCGGCGCATGCCAGGCACATTACACCTAAAGGGTAGCCGTTATTTTATTATTACAAAAGACAGCTTTGCCACAGCCAGGGTAAGTCATGCTGTGTAGGCGGCTGGGCTTTGTTTGGTTTTCTCATGTATAAAATGTGAAATTTAGAGCTGTAGCCTCTTCTAGTTCTAAAATTCTCTGAGTCTTTGCATCCCCTTTTAAACCTGGTTTTGCTCTAAGAGCATGTTCTTTGCCTAGCAGTGGATAGGGTTGCCGAAGTTCAGAGTAAGTTCTTGTCAGGATGTTACTAGTACTTGAAATGCTTCTCATGGATCTCAATGTAATTGATCATTTGAAAGGTAAAAAAATGTGCTCCAGTGCTAGGCAGTGACCATCACAGGGCCCAGGCAGGTTACTGGCAAGTCTTAAGGCTCAGGCAGGTCTCCTTGTCCTGATACCAAAGCAAGAGAAAAAAATCTTATTATTCTTCGGTCTTATTACTCCTGAAAATCCTCCCATATCCAAAATCTATCCTCTTCCACATCTCAAACTCTTCCAATCTCCCTCACTTCTTTACAATAATATTGTCTGACACAGAGATAGTACATGGTTACTTCCAGAGCACTTTGATTTGTATTATCACACTTGCTCCTCAGAACAATTCTGCAGGGCAAGTCTATTATCACCCTCAGTTTACAGATCAGGAAACTGAAGGCTGGATTTGCTGAGATCATAGAGCCAAAAGTTGTCAGAGGCGGGGTGAATACTCAGGTCTTTCACCGCAAAACACATATTTCTCCCACTGAAGCGAGCTCCCTGTAAAGTGCTGGAGCCTTTTGTTTACAAATGAGGAGAAGCAAAGCAAAGGATGAGGTCACAGCTGGGAATAGGACTGATTCCTTCTTGACCCATAAGCTCAGATCTATGATTCCCAACATCTTTTTTATATCAAGCCCTGTTTTCCTTTGGTAAACAGAAGTTTATTATTTTATTATATAGGTACAATGCAGACGTGCATAAAAGAAGATACTAAAAAGTGTTCATACTCCTGTGATAACCAGTGTTATCGTTTTGGCATAATAACTTTCCAGACTTTTCCCCCATTTATATGCTTACAGGTAAGTGAATGTGTATTCAACAAAATGTCCTTAATTTGCACGTACTGTTTAAGAACCCATCTTTAGCAACAAAAAATGTTATGGGTTGCCCATGGATGGTTGTATGAGGCCCAGATTATGCGTCTCCCCAGATGGGCTCATCCGGCCTGCCTCTCGAGCAAGCCCTTGGCCGCTTGCTTGGTGGGAAGCTCCTGTCGGTACCACGGCCTCGCACCACCTCATTCGGCAGGGCGAGTCTGCAGCCCGGCCTGCCCAGCCGCTCATGCAGCGGAGCCCGGACGTGCCAGCAGCCAGGCCCCACCCGGTCCCCACCACGGAA
Organism: Propithecus coquereli; assembly: GCF_000956105.1. Taxonomy (NCBI): domain Eukaryota; kingdom Metazoa; phylum Chordata; class Mammalia; order Primates; family Indriidae; genus Propithecus; species Propithecus coquereli. The sequence continues at coordinate 4,853,444 of NW_012138302.1, read as the reverse complement.
GCCCCGGCTTCTCCCGCTATGCAGGACTCTGATGCAGGCTGTGCTGGCGTGGGAACTGGCCTCTCCGTAGGAGCTGGCTGACGCAACCCGGAAGTGCAGGGAATTAAGGCCCACCTTAAACCTTGGCCAAGGGGAGATAGGAGAGCAGGAGGCCGTTCTGAGCCGTGGTGTGTTCCACACAGCCTTGTCCCCGTGACCCAGCAGCCAGCAGTTTCATGTGAAGTTGTGGCAGCTTGGTAACAAATGCTGCACTCTGCATTTGCCATACCTCTTCCTACCTTGCCCCTCCTGACCCCCCGCTCTGCCCTCCCATTTTCTACTCTGGGATTGCACCCCCACCCGAGACCCCCAAACCTTCAGCACATATATTAATACTTTTTCTCAGGCTCTTTTTCTTTTTTTTTACCTAGCAAACTGAGCTGAGCTGATAGTCATCCCATTTATAGTATCTCTGTTCAGTAAGTACTTACAAAAAAAAAATACCAAAAATTCAGCCATTTCAGTGAGTGTGGATTTTATTAATAACAACAGCATCTGTGTGCACTTGAAGGAAAGGAGTGCATGATGTTGTCACCATTTGGTGATGGGCGGATTAAAGGATTTTTTAAACCCACTCTATGCCTCTCTCTGCCCCCCTTATGCCCAAGCAGGTCTGAAAGCCACAGTTGGGTTGTCAGGTGAGATACAGGTCATCACAGCTATTTTACCCTTAACTTGACCTTCTTGCCACAGTTAAAGACTCTCAGACAGAAACCTCAGTCCATCCGGCCACTTCCTCCTGCTGCTTTTCCAGTGCGTAAAGGTTCGAAGTCTGCACACATTTTCTCAGGGTGAGGCGCTGCCGTACACATCTGGGTCAGCTTTATTCCACTTTTTTTTTTTTTAAATCAATCAGTGTGAGTAACTGCTACATGAAACCATGGAGAAAATGGAATAAATATGTTGGAAATGCTAGAAAGTGATCTGCAGTTGTTTATTCTCCTCAGTCTCACTTCCTGGGCTTATTTTAAAACATTCAAAGAGTTTGAACAATCTTTAAGGGTTGTTTGGCGTGCTGCAAAAAATATATGGTCTGTTCTCTAATATGAAAGAATTTTTACACTGTGCTTCCTGATTTGGAAGTGTGTGTGGGAGAGTGAGGAAGAGAGGGGGGAGCTAGTCTCAGGGGACAGGGCCTCTCATGCTGATTAAGGTCCCCTAATAAGACAATTAATCTATTACATAATGCAGTGCACTTAATCTATTAAGCAGTATTCACTGGGCTCCCTTTTGTTCCTCAAGGACAGAGATATTGTCTTGTACATCTTTGCGTCTCCAATAGAGCTGCGTTCAACAGGTACTACCTAAACTCTTTGAATGATGAGGTAGATGGTGAACTTTTCAGCTAGATGAGTAAATAATGGTGAGTTGCACAAAATGCCCCTGTTACAAAGTGCAAATGCTAGAGACACAATTTATGTGTGAACAATTAGTGAACAAGACGATGTACTTGTTCGCATGATGTACAGTTTTCAGAAATTCCCTCTGAAAATTTGGCTGTATTCATAGAAAGGGCTCATTGGCTGGTTTTTGGGCAGAAACAGAGAAGAGAGAGATCAGTGAAGGCAGACTGGTGAAGGGAGCCTGCGTCCAGGGTCTCCTGGGGATAGAGGGGGGTAAGGAGTGGACTTGTGCATTGAGAATTCTTAGTTCCTATCTTTGCCTCTTGAAATCTGGCCTGGTCTTTGAGACCTGTCCCCTCCACGAAGCTTTTCCTGATCCCTGAACCAGTTAACTAACCTCCTATGACCCTGTCACCCTGTGTCGGGACCTCTCTCCTGGCTCTGCTCCTGGATGGCCATTTGTGTTCTTGTCTGATACCTTCCACTAGATTACTAAGTGATGTCCATGAGGGCTGGACTCTTCCTGACTTGTCCATATGGCTCCTAGGGTGCCTTCTGCTCAGGCCACTGTACAGATGCTTGTAGAAGTAGACTTTCCCACCCAGAAGCTCAGAATAAGGACATTCATCCAGCTTTTGTAGTGTAGTGGGTTGAATTGTCCCCCCACCCCCAAAAAAGATATGTCCACATCCTTTCTCACCATCCCTGGGCTGCATTTTTCTTTTAAGACAGGGTCTTGCTTTCTCGCCCAGACTGGAGTGCAGTGGTGTCATCATAGATCACTGCAACTTCAAACTCCTGGGCTCAAGTGATCCTCCTACTTCAGCCTCCTGAGTAGCTGAGACTGCAGACATGTGCTATCATGTCTGGCTAATTTTTTTATTTTTTATTTTTTTATAGAGACAGGATCTCTCTCTGTAGCCCAGGCTGATCTCGAACTCCTGGCCTCAAGAGATTTTCCTGCCTCGCATCTCGAAGTGCTAAAATTACAGGTGTGAGCCACTGTAAGTGGCCCTGGGCTGCATTTTGCATAAAATTTTTGGATTTTTATGTCAGAAGGACATAAATGAATTTCGTGTAAATCATTGTTATTGACTCTCTACAACTTGGGGACTGCAGAGGGATTATTTTCTTATTGCATGGATTGTTGTCTTCAGATGTCTGATAGATTAAGCATTCACCATGATGTTTCAAAACTTGTGGCCTTGATTTTTTGTTTTTGGGTTTTTTTGTTGTTTTCTGTTTTTATTTTTTAAATTTCAAAATATTAAGGGGGCTGGGGTTTTTAGTGTGCCCATCACCAGAATAGTGTTAATTGTACCTGTTAGGTAGGTTTTTATCCATCCCCTCCCTCTCCCTTCCCCCTTCTTAATTTCCTATGACCTTTACATCTCTTTGTGCCTGTGTGTACCCATCAGTTAACTCCCAGATGATTAGAGATGTGAAACGTTTTTTTCCTATGTTTGTTAGTCATTAGTCTATCTTCTTTTGAAAAGTTTCTGTTCATGTCCTTTGCCCACTTTTGAATAGGGTTGTTCGATTTTTTTCTTGCTGATTTTCCTAAGTTCTATATAGAATCTAGTTATCAGCCCTTTATCGGATGTGTAGCATGTGAATATTTTCTCCCATTCTGTAGGTTGTCTGTTTGCTCTCGTGATAGTTTCTTTGGCTATACAGAAGCTTTTAAAATTGATCAGGTCCCATTTATTTATTTTTGTTGTGGCTGTGATTGCCTTTGGGGTCCTCTTCATAAATTCCTTGCCTAGGCCAATGTCTATAAGAGTTTTTGCAACATTTTCTTCTAGAATTCTTATAGTTTCATGCCTTAGGTTTAAGTCTGTAATCCACTGTGAGTTGATTTTTGTGAGAGATAAACCGTGCAGATCCTGTTTCAATCTTCTACATGTGGCTATCCAATTTTCCCAGCACCGTTTATTGAATAGGGTTCTTTGCCCTAGTGTGTATTTTTGTCTGCTTTGTTAAAGATCAGATGGCTGTATGAGGATGGTTTTATATCTGGGTTCTCAGTTCTGTTCCATTGATCTATGTCTCTGTTTTGTGCCAGTACCATGCTGTTTTAGTTACTATAGCCTTATCGTATAGATTGAAATCTGGTAAATTGATGCCTCCCAATTTGTTCTTTTTGCTTAAGATTGCTTTTACTATACGGGGTCTTCTCTGGTTCCATATGAAGTGCAGAATTATTTTTTCTAGATCTGCAAAAAATGATGTTGGTATTTTAGTAGGGATTGCATTGAATCTGTAGATCTCTAATCATCAGGGAAATGCAAATCAAAACCACAATGAGATATCACTTAACTCTAGGGAGAATGGCTTTCATCAAAAAGTCCCAAAACAATAATTGTTGGCGTGGATGCAGAGAGACAGGAACACTCATACGCTGCTGGTGGGACTACAAACTAGTACAACCTCTGTGGAAAGCAATATAGAGATACCTCAAAGAGCTAAAAGTAGAACTATCATTTGATCCAGCAATCCCATTACTGGGCATCTACCCAAAGGAAAAAAAGACATTCTGTAAAAAAGCCATCTGCACTAGAATGTTTATAGCAGCACAACTCACAATTGCAAAGATGTAGAAACAACCTAAGTGCCCATTAATACATGAGTGGATTAATAAAATATGGTATATGTATACCATGGAGTTCTACTCAGCCACAAAAAACAATGGTGACCTCGCACCTTTTGTATTCTCCTGGATAAAGCTGGAGCCCATTCTACTAAGCGAAGTATCACAAGAATGGAAAAACAAGCACCACATGTACTCACCATCAAATTGGTATTAACTGATCACCACTTAAGTGCACATATACTAATAGCATCCATCGGGTGTCAGGTAGATGGGAGGGGGGAAGTGGGGATGGGTATATTCACACCTAATGGGTGCGGTGCATACTATCTGGGGGATGGACATGCCTGAAGCTCTGACTCAGGTGGGGCAAAGGCAATATATGTAACCTAAACATTTGTACCCCTGTAATATGCTGAAATAAAAAATAAAAAAAATAACAAAAAAAATTAGCTCCCAATTATTAGAGAGTACACGTGGTGTTAGTTTTTCCATTCCTGAGATACTTCACTTAGGATAATAGTCTCCAGTTCCATCCAAGTTGCTGCAAATGACATTTCATTGTTTTTTATGGCTGAGTAGTACTCCATGGTATATATTTACCACATTTTGTTAATTTACTCATCAACTAATGGGCAGTTAGGCTGATTCTATATCTTTGCAATAGTGAATTGTGTTGCAATAAACATTTGAGTGTATGTATGTTTTTTTATACAATAACTTCCTTTCTTTTGGGTAGATAGTAGTAGGATTGCTGGGTCGAATGGTAGATCTACATCTGTTTCTTTGGGGAATCTCCATACTGTTTTCCATAGAGGAGTTACTAATTTGCAGTCCCACCAACAGTGTATAAGTGTTCCTTTCTCTCCACACACTTGTAAGCATCCATTGATTTTTGATTTTTTAATAATGTCCTTGATATTTTAACCAAGGAAGCCTATAGCATAACCTCTAGAGTTAAATCAGCCTGTATTCAAACCTTGACTTTGTTAGTCACTCCTGTGGTCTGGTGTGATCTAATCTCCCTGTGCCTCAGTTTTCTCATCTGTAAAACAGATATAACAGTTACTACTTCTTAGGGTTGTTGTTCTGGGCATTAGAATGATACCATGTCTATTAGTAGATACTGTTGATTGTAGTGTTATATCATTATTTTGTTTGGACTAGTGAAATCACTAAGACTCCTCTTATAGAGAAAAGAAGAAACAAAAAATTGAAGAAATAAAAAGTCTAAGCCATAAAGCATTAAAAGAACACTTTGGCTTATACAAGGCATAGGCTGAGGGGATTTTTCTACCCATTCAGCAAACCTTTCTAGAGCCCCTACTATATGCCGTGTGTGTGCGGATGCTATGGGAGTATATAGAGGTGAATTAAGACATGGTCCTGATCTCTACCTTCAGGAGTCCACATTCTAGTGGGAAAAGATAAAGAGCATATAATGCAAGGAGAAAAATGCTCTAAATGCAGCTTTTACAAAATGCTATGGGAGCACAGGGGTCTGTTTGAGAGAACTGGAGAGAGGCAGACCTGCTCCCATTTTGATTGGGTCTTGAAGGATGAGTAGGAGTTTGCCAGGCGGGCTGCACAGTCTAGGAAGGAGAGATAGCGTGTGCAAAGGCAAAGAGATGCAAAAGCGCAACGGCATGACATTGGTTGTGGCTAGCCTGTTACATTACAGGGGGTGGGGAGAGGGGAGTTAGGCAGGACATGCAGCTGGAGATGTATCCTTCACAGTGTTGGGCTAAGAAGAAGTTGGATTGTCTCTTTTTAGTTCGAGGAAGAATGTGGACCTTTTTAAGGAAGGGAACGATGTGGGCATTTCTCATCTGATACTTGTGCTTCTCTTCTCCCTGTTTTTTTGAGCTGGATTGCTGTCACTAAAGGGCAGAGGTGGAGAAATCTTTCTGCAGTCGTGGGGAGACACAGGTATCCTTTATCTTGGTTGTGATTAACAAAACAAATTAACCTTGGGTGTGAGAAGAAGCGCTTCAGATAAGAAATGGACAAACTCTGCTGGGGTTTCCGAAAGTGATACCACATCTTCCCTATCTTTACTTGGATGGACCATTTGTTTTTATTTTTTTCCCCACTCTTTAAAAATTGTTGTATTTCTAGAAAAATGAGGCTCCACCTTCAGGAATGCAGTGTGGTTTCACTTCTGGTAAGAAGCGAAGAAAATTTAGCTTCTGGATTTTTCTGTGCTTAAAAAAGGACATAGTGTGTAAATGTAGATTTCAAAACTCTATCTCTAACATGATCTCAAATTTATAAAAGAAAAATCTATATATGCATAACATATATATTGCCCTTTGAGTTACAAGATTTTCTTCTATATTTTCCAATTTTTTTTTTCAGGGAGCAAATAAATCTTAAATATTCTTAACAAAAGTTCCCAGTGTAATCCCTGTACTCAACTTCAGAAACAAAAACAAATTTCTTGGGAGGAGGAGGGATAGAATTAGGGGTAGGCTGTATGTTTTGGAAGGAGTTTGGCTTCTCTCTTGCTGGGACCTTTCACTGGCTGGTGACGATTCAGATGGTTCTTTCATTATTCATTCGACATGTATTTATTGAGCAACTACTCATCAACCAGCTGCACCTTTCGAGGTAGGCTTGTTTTGGACTGAAAGCCAATCCCTGGCCTGTCCTGCTGCCTCCCCCTGAGATTTTCGTAGCTGGGCTCAGTGTGGCCGCAACACCCCGTGATTCTGTCATCGCCTTTCTTGCTGAGAGGCCACTCCAGAGCCCTCCATAAACAACCCGTCTAGGCTGTTTGGATAAGAGCAGTGGAAAGACAATAATAAACTCAGGAGGATGGCAGGACCAAGGTGGTTCGCACTGAAGGTCTTTAATGGCTTTTCACACACGGCGAGCACTTTATTGTCTGTAGTTCAAAAAACCATCCTCATACCTCAGCCCCGTAAATGCCAGCCTCTCCTGTACCCTGCCCAGGCAGTGCAACTTCAAGTTCAAGAGAAGGCTCTTGTTTGTTTCTTCTGAGAACAAACACAAATATCGGAGTCACCTGTGCCCGTGGCAGGAGCTATAGGTTAGGTGTGCAAAAAAGATGGCTTAGTTTTAGAAGCAGCATTAGTGTTTTGAAAAAAAAAGTTTTAAGATAAAAAATGAGTTAGACTTCACTAGCTCTCACTTTTTGCTTGTCAGCTCTGGCTGGATAACCTGAATCCTGAACTGAACTTGAGTATTCAGGAAAGTGAAGCACAGAGGGAAATGTTTTATTAGAAACAGGCTTTCTAGCTGTGACAAATTATATGTGAAATTTCAGGTACAGACCCACAGGGCTGTGATGACTTCAACAATGTTGAAGTGTGGCCCAACCTAGGAGGGAGGAGGGATGGAGAAACCTGCTGTGCCTGGCTTATTGTGTGGCTTTGAGTCCTGGGGAGAGGGGAGGCAGGAGGAGAGAGAGGGGAGCGTGCTCTGGGCTGCTGAGTTCAGGCTGTGGTCGTACCCAGTGTCTCAGCTTATGCCAGGGGTCCCGAGACCTCCCAGAGGGAGGAGAAAGAAGCGGGGAGGGGAGCTGTTAGGCAAATCTGAGAACCTGCACGTCTAGGTGGGAAGAAGACAGTTCAAATCCCTTTGGATGACTCTCAAAGCTTTCTAAAGTCTGATCCCAACTTACCTTTCCAGATTGTTCTATTAACTTGGCCAAGCACCAAATGTTTTGAGCATACCTGACCCTTGGAGTCCTCTTCTCTGCTTGGCAAACTCCAAATCCTTCTTTAAGAACAAGTTCAGAAATGATCAATGAGTGAACTCAGCCATTTTCTAAAAAATCAGTTTAAATCCACACCCTCCCCCATTTCTGCACCATCCCTCTCTGAGGGAGAATCAGTCTCTCTTCTGCGTTGCTTCCATGAGACTTGGCTGATGAGCTCTGTTAGAACTGACACTCACAGCATGCGAGAGCAGATGGGGTCTGGGAGAGCCTCCTGAGGACACTGGCCCAGGATCATACAAGACAAGATGTGTGAACGTTATTTGTTAATTGCAAAGCACTGTACCAGTGTGATCGTAGCCACACTTTATTGAATATATCGTGCTTGGCATTTTCTCATCAAATCCTCCCGACAACCACTTCAAGGTAGATATCATGATCATCTTCCTTCCAAGATGAGGAGCCTTGTCTCAAAGAGGTTAAGAAGTAGGCTGCCCAAGACCACATTAAATAGTAAGTGGCAAAGTTGGAATTTAAACCCAGTTCTGACTCCACTGTCTTAAGCTGTGTCACCATATTGCTGGGCCTGTGGGGAACACAGACGTGAGGGAGACATGGTCTTTGCCATCGAGGTGTCTAATCTGTGGAGAAAGTATGGCAGTCACTGCCAACTGGTGTACAGCGGCGGGTGGGATAAGGGCCCTAACAAAGGGAGCACATAGATGTGTTTGGAGAGCTGAGTTATTCTTCAGGGAGATGAAGAGGCTTTGTGGAGAGGGCCAACCTCCCCTGCACCTTGAGGGATGGGTAGAGCTTTTGTAGCAGAATTGGAGAATGGCAGAAACCACAAGAATAAAGGCTTGGGGGAGTGCAGGAAGACTTGTGTGTTGGGGGAGTGAGGGTGAAAATGAGGCTTTCTTAGTCACTCAGTTATTACAAAGGACATAGAGCTCCTAACATTTCTCACTCTCTGCCTCCTGCTCTTGGTCTTTTATGATAGAAGATGGTTGCTAGCCTGCTTGGAGGGATGGCTGTGCTTACATGGGTTCTCACCCAGGATGGTACTGCTTTCCTGGGTTTGCAATAACTTTTGATTGTCACGATGATTGTCAAGGGCTGAGGTAGGTTGAATATGTATGAGGGGGTGTGCTACTATTGGTGCTCGGTGTTCCCTAAATCAAATATGCTAATATCCTGCAATGGATGGGTCAGTGCTGTCCAAGGAGGAATTCTCCTACCTCAAACACTAGTGTCTCCCATGTGGGATCCCCTCCTAAGAGTACATATGCAGACTTCCTCCAGGGCCACCACGGTGTCCCTCTGGGAAGGCTGAGTCTGTCCCTGGCACCCCTCCCCTACCAGACACTCTAGAATGGTCTAGTTATTTTATCCCCAATCCATATCTAACCTCCAGAACCTGCTGTATATGCTGCTCCCAAAGCTCATAAGTGAAAACAAAAACATTCCTACCCTACTTTTCTTCCCCTGAAGCATCCTCTGCCTCTGAGGCGGTTTAAGGAATAGGTAGCCCTTGCGGATTTTTGTAACCTTCCTCTTAGCATGAACAATAACTGCAAAATGATCCATCTGATCTGGCTACCATTGTGGTCAGGAAGAGGATTAAAAAGAGCATTCATCGGGCCAGGCACTTCTCAACAAGGGCTCATCAAGGTGGAAACCCAAGTGGCACATACTTGCGGGGAAAGTTTGAAAGGAGTAGGGGGTAGGGGAGCGGTAGGGATTGAGAGAAAGCCTAATAACATGGTAATAGGAGATGACAGGCTACAAAACCCTGGTGAAGCCAGGAATAAAAGAGCCCAGTGCTTCACAAATACAGGATTGAATGAGTTTCATGTTTAATGTAAATACACCTGCCATTTGTTCTCTGAAGCACTGGTTACAGGTTTTGAGATAAAGTAGAGTTTTGAACATTGTGCCAGTGTGATTTGCCTTTGCCTGGGCATAGACTGCACACTGTTCCCCGGCAGTCCCGAGCGACTGTGCAGAGAACAGCGAGACCTGGAGCAAAAGGCAGGCAGTGGCCCAGGTTACCAGCGATCTCATTGCCAAAGGAGATCATTTTCACCCTTGCTTCGAAGTTTCCCGCTGCATTAGGGATAAAGAGCAAAACCCTCAACTTCTCCCACAAGGCCCCTGCCTGCCTTTTGCTCCAGGTCTCGCTGTTCTCTGCACAGTGGCTCGGGCCTGTGTTCAGCTCCTGGACTGTTACTCTGCTCCGTTCTGCCTTGGGGCCTTTGCACCCCTCTGCTCCTCCCTTCCTCTTCAATTCTTCACCCTTCAATTCTTCCTTCCATAAGTTAATGTCATAGATAAGTTCTTTAGGGCCGCTTTCCCTGAACCCAGCCCCACACTGGAAGAGATTGGGTCCCCTCTTACATTGGCCATAGTGCCCCGTGATTTCCCTTTGTGGCCCCTGTTCCAGTTTATGGTGACATATTGTGTGATTACTTGGCGAATGTCTCCCTCTTCCACTGGACTGTGGGTTCCGTGAGGATGAGTCTACTTTGTTCTCCATAGGAAGGCTGGCACCCAGCACAAGCCTGACACGTGGAGGGTCCTCAATAAGTATTTGTTTAATGAATGGATTATTGACTGTGTTAGAGATACATGAGAAGATATAAATGAGCAAACAGGAAGAAACAAAAAAGCAGTTATAATCCCACAGCCAAAGGAAAAAACCACTTTCAATTTTTCAGTGTATTCTTTTTCTGATTTTTTCTATTCCATAAGATTATGATCTTTTACTTACTAATATTGTAAACAGGATTAAATAACCACTAAATTTATTTAATTTGCCATCATTTAATTTAACCAATCCTTTATTGTTAGACACAAATCTGACTATATGATCTATTGTTTCACAGAAATTGAGGCAAAATTTTACAAAAATGACATCATGACATTACTTACCCAATCAACATTGAACCTCATCCAAAAGGAGACGTGATGTGAAATCAGGAGCGACTGCTCAGGAGAATGGAGACATGTGGCAGACGGAGCTGCAGACCACGCGGGGAGGGCCCGGGCCATGGGAAATGGCTGTGGTTGGTGGAGGGGACAGTGGCAGGGCTGTTAGGGTCCCCACCTGCTCCTGGTGGAGGCAAGTGTTGTGTGGAAAGCCACACGGCATATGGCAGGGTCTCTGCCGGCTCAGTGATGTGGGCAAGCAACGTGGCTGCCTGGGGATTATCTGGGAGCTTCTGGGGCTAACAGGGTGGTGACTAAGGGTGGGCAGAGAAGCCCTAGTGCTGCCCTCCTAGCCGAGTGCTGGGGCAGAGAGGATGAGAGACCTGGCCCTGGGAGAGGTCTGCTTTTCCACAGTAGGGACTCTTGTTTAGTGCTCCCTTGTGGCTACTTTGCTATTAACTCTGACTTGGGTGCCTAGGCACCCGTTCTAAACCAAGCCAGATCCAGGTTGGATTTGGGCAACTGAAAGCAGAAGAGATTTTACAAATTTGTTAGAGATTCACCATTTGGTACTTTCTGCTGAAGGGTCCCTCTATGAGACAGGATAGTGGAAGGCTGCCCCTATTTCACTACCACCACGACACATTGCATGCTTGTAATGAGTAGGCACATTGTAAGACATAAATCTCACAACAAAGCAATGAGGTAGTTGCCACTATCATCCCTAATTTATAGACCTGAGACTTGGAAAGCGTTAAAACCAGAATTTGAACACAGGTCTGTCTGAGTCCGGACCCTGTGCTTTTTAAACTACTATTTATGAAGAATCTCAGTAGGTTCTTAAGAACGGGGCGTGCTACCCTCTAGAGCGTTTGTAACCCAACAGTGTGAATCGAAACAAGGCAAGCTCTGTGCTCCCATTTGGGGAAAGTTAATATTTCACATGCTCTCGTGAATTTAGGAGCTCGGTAAAAACTTACTATTAAACAGGGCTTTTCTTTAATTCCTTTTGTTTAAAGATTTTCTTGTGAAACACTCTATGTACTGTGCCTCCCTCTGAGACGTCAGTGGTGCCAGAGACCGTTAGGGAGTTTGTGTAAATAGAGAGAGGGCCAAATGCTGCCCACACAAGTAGTGAGGCTGAGGCCGAGCGTGTGGAACAGTTCCACCGTGAGCCCTGGGCTCTGCGGAGTGTCCCGAGATCCCGTCTGGGTCTGCAGATCTGTAGACCGTGCTGCCTCCAGGAGACGATGACCAGCCTGAGGAAGTATCTTTAACCATTCATTTTCAAAAAGATAAGTTTGCTAAGAAAATAAAACCAATGAGTCTTGAAACGTCAATATTACTGAATGTTCATGCAGCTCTTGATGATTTTCAAAAAACTGACACTTCCTACAAAAGACAGGAATATCTAGAGAGTAAATAGCAGAACAAAAATGCTTTGAAACATCTTTAAAATGATGGTTCAGTGCACAGGGTCAAAGGGTAGAACTGGTTCTCTTCAAGCATTTTTAAAAAATGCCTCGCTTTTATTTAACATTGTTTTGGGAAGGACCGCATTATATTGACACATGAAGAAAAAAAAGTTACTTTTTGTTTTTCTAAAACTAATAGGAGCTTAGACATTATGATTAAGGACCAAAAAGAGCCAATGCCGATGAATGCCCTCTTTCTTCAGCTGTAAAATTTAATAGCCGCCACCGAGAGGTTTTTCTTTTAATCAGCAAAAAATTTATTTTGTCCTTGACATTTTATGCCAAAAATCAGCCTAGAGAGTATGTTTTATAGCCTGAGCTGAATTGCCCTAAAGGTAGAGTTTTCCTGTGAGCAGTGTTCATTGAATTGGTTTTTTTTAATTAGATAACAAACCGATATCAATTTATTAGATAACCTTTCCAACGTTTCAGAAAGATAAAGGAAATTTAAGTAGAGACAGCAGAGCACAATGGGTAAGCACCTGGGCACTTTTGGAAGATGAGATACGAGTTCCATTGGCCCCACTACTTCCTAGCGCTGTGACTTTGAGTGAATTACTCTTCCAGAGCCTGTTTCTTACTGCAGTTGGGGATCATAATAGTGTCACCATCACCATGTTGTTGTACTGATTAATGCATCTAAAGTGTTCAGCACAGCCCTCAGCACTTACTGAGTATTCACTAAATATTAGTGATGCGCAGCTACATATAACTCAACACTGCCTCGGAGAATGCCTTCTTATCATCTGATAATAATAGGGACCGAGCAGAAAATAAGGTGGTTCAACTATTTAGGAAAATTATCAAATATAAGTTTGGCGGAGGCAACATAAATGGAGATTAAAACACTGAAAGCTAATTTCATTTCTTAAGTGTTAGAGAAATGTAGTTATTTTATTAAAAGTGATAAGAAATCCACGTGAAATCTCTTGTCTGTCTTCTATCTGTTTGCAAAAGCAGCTGGGTTGATCCATGACTGCTGTGCACCTGCTCAGGGCAGGGGACACTGTCAGGCATGATAGAAGAGGGTAAAGAAATGTAAGATGCCACCCTTGCTCTGGTGAAATGTTTGGTGTAACTTGGGAAATTACATAGGAAACATTAAATAACAAAACAACACCTAGCTACCGAATGAGTGAGGAAGGAAAGACCTCAGGCTGAAGCGTTGGTGATGGGTGGAGGGATGGATTTGAGCTGGTTTTAAAGGGTGGGTAGGTAGAGGGAGCTGGAAGGCGTCTCACAGGTGTGGGTTCGTGGCCAGAGCATCGTCAGCGTGGTGGTGAAGAGTGAGGCATGAGGGAGGAGAAGTGGGAAGCAAGTGAAAGCTCATTAATGCTGGAGGCCACCTTTGAACCAGAAGTGTCCGTCTGACTGCATTGAGTAGGCCCGTCCATCAAGCCATTCTCCACCGCCATGATTCATTATTCCGGGGTTTCTTATCTTCATATCAAAGGCGAGACGAGAGGCAGATACAGATATGAGGAAGTGCTTTGCTTTTCGCTACTCCGCCAAACATAGTTTACATACCAACACTGATAATCTGTCAGCCCACCTTTCCTGGACACTTAATCATTTCCCTGGAATCCACTGGAATGATTTTTCTATGCAATTACAAAGTATGTTTCAGAGTGTCTGTTTCTTAAGATAAGTTTGCATTCCTTCAACCAGTGGCATTCCCACAAAGCTCCAAGGTGGCCCCTGTCACACTTTCCTTCTCACAGCCACGGTGGTCAGTTATGAGGGCAGCTACATTCATGGCTTGTTAATAATAATATTTGACAACTCCTTGGGCACTTACTGTGTGCCAGGCCCTGTGCTAAGCCCTTCGCATGTCCAGGTTCACTTAATTTTCCAGAAGAGAGGAGCAGTAGGAGACAAGGGAGATGAGCAGACCTTACAAACGGACTGACCGATTAAATAATCAATGATCATTTAGTTCTACAGATGTTTATTTAGTGCCTACTGTGTGCCAGGCACCATGATTAAGTGCTGGCAAAATTAATAAACAGATAATTGAAGGTGGAAGTATCTCAATAATCACATCTGAACTGCCTGTATGGGTATTTTATCAGCATCCACAGTCTGCACTGGCTGTTTATTGAACACAATTTGAGTTTTTCAGAGCAGTGCTTATTCAACTTGATGTGCATGTGACTCCTTTGGGAGTGAGGCTGAAATGCAGATTCGGATCTGGAAGTGGGTTGGAGCCTGGGAATCTGCATTTCTCAAAGCTCCCAGTGGGTGGTGATGCTGTGCGTCCACGTCCAAGTGACCTCTTGAAGTGCAAGATTTTAGAGAACCGGGTATATGGCAGAGGAAACACAAAAAGAATAAAGGCAGGAACGTATTGTCACTTTCTCACCACAAGAGGCAGCTGGCCTGGATTTTGCCACAGGCCCCGCTTACCCTGATCCTATTGTCGTCGTGATCACCATGGGCACCTGCAGGAATCTAAGGCCCAGTGGCATGGTTTATAACTCCAAACACACCTTTAAATGAAAGGAAGAATGCACACTATCCTTCTAGGAATGTGATTTGTAAGGCACGGCAGAGAAAGTGGTGTATTAGAAACCAGGAAACCTGTGTTCTCATCTGGGCTCATTTGCAGACTTACTGTGCCATCCTAGCTGATCGCCAAGTCTTGGTTTCCCTCATCTGTAAAACACACTAGTAACATCTGCCCTGCCCAGCCCCGGGCTGCTAAGGTGAGCAGATGAGGTAGGATGTGCAAAAACTCATGGGAAAATCAAAAGAGTGCTACAAATATGCATTTTTACAATTAAAAATTATAGGATTTTCAGCAGTAGGCAGGAAAGAGAGGGCCTCTCAAGAGCTCCTGTTTTGGTTTATATTAATATCTCTCTGAGGGCTTTGAATGATTCCCAGCCTATTCTGTGTTCATGAGATGTGTAGACCCTCTGGGGAAGCTCGCCTCATGCTACTCGAGATCAGGCCGGCTCAGCTTCCATTTGACCAGTAGAAACCCCTAGGCTGTCACGGCTTGCTCTTCCTAAACTGAACACATTAAGAATAATTGAGGTCCCTGGGCTGGGGAGGGGAAAGCAGATGAGAGGTAATATTTAGTCAACACTTTATGTGAGTGATTTTACTTAATATTCACAACACTCCTAGGAGGAAGGTATTATCCCAGTTTCACAGAAGAAGCACCTAAATCTCAAACAGCCTCACTTGCCTGGGCTTTCATTTTGTTCCTCTTTGTGAAAAGGAAGCTTTTTCAACTTTGCAGCTCTAAAAATGTGATTATTTCACTTTCACAAGACTATAAAGTTATCCACCTCTGGTATCTGGTTAACAGTTAACGTTGTGCATGTTATTCCAGAGGTAGATATCAGGAGTTTCGGATGACGCCAAGAAATGTTTGCTAAACACCCAACTCCTTGCAACAGAATTGGAGAATTGTTTCAGAATTCTTTGAGTTCTAAATTCACAGACTTTCATGAAGAGTTCTGCAACTTACCTCTCCTAGGAATAGAGGAGAGCTGCAACTGAGGATAGCAGGTTCTTCAGTTCTTTTTGGTATTGAGGACGATGATGATGATAATGGGCTTTTGTTGAGTAATTTTCATGTGCTCCGTGGTATGATAAGTATGGTCAACCCTCAGCGCAGATCATCTACAGATCCTCACGTAGCCCTATGAAGTTGGTGGGTTTGTTATCCACATTTTAGAGGAAACTGGAGACTAACAGAGCTAAGAAACTCGTGCAGGGCCCAGTACCTCCTAAGTGGACCAGCCTGGACTCTAGTCCTGGTCTTTCCAGCCCCAACGCTCGTGCTCGTTCCCATACACCACCATATCTGGTACATTTACCAATGTTTGTGGTCATTTGGGTTTAGAAATTAACAGTGGCTCTCAGTGGAAAAGATCTACTTGAAACTAATGACAATAATAATGAAAACACCTGCCAGCTTCTTCTGCTGCTGGTAGGGTCTCCTCGGTTGGCCCTGTCACATCCCGTCACGTCACAGGGCGTATGAGATCACAGGGCCGAAATAACCCTGGGCCACTGATGTAAACCAGATGGCACGTGACACCTGCCCTTGGGCTTCCTAGCAGGGCACTTCAGCCCCCCTTAGCTTAGGGAGCACTTAATACACCGACGGAGGGCAGGGCTCCCCGAAAGGACTTCCTGCAGACAGCGTAACTCTGCAGCTTCCCCTGGAAGAGCATCCCCTTCATCTTGAAAAGGTGAAGGGCATTGGAGACACAAAGTCCTGTTAGCTTGGGCTCGTTACTTGGTGTCTCTGAGTCTCAGTTTTTTCATCTGTAAGTGGGAATAATGATAGGACTAACCCCTTTCAGAGTGGTGAGGGTTAAGTGAGCCAGTGGTGCCAGATCCACAGTGGTACACAGTCTAAGAGGATCGCTGGAACTTACTTTCTTCTGGATTATATCATCTTTAGATTTTTTCTTTCCTTCTCCTCTCACTTACAATCCATCACAAATTGTCAGTTTACCCCTAAATTATGCCGTAAGCCTAGCTGTATCGTGCCCAGCTACCAAGGTGATTACTGCATTAGCCTCTTCCATGGTCTCCTGCTTGCTCTCCTGCTTGACAGAGCATCCAGAGTGATTTTATCAAAACATAGACCAGATCGTTCATTCCCTTCCTTACCACCATCCAGTGGTTTCCCATTGCTCTTGGAATCAATCTGTACCACTTACCTTACAAGCCACCACCTGATCTGGTCCCTGCCAACTTCCCCACCTTCACTGTATGCCCCTCACTCCCTGGCTCACTGTGCTCCATGGTGACCTTCTTTTTGTTCCTTGGATGTGCCAAAGCCAGTGGCCTGAGGACCTTTGCACTTGCTGTTTGTCCCCTTTACCTGGAACACTGTTCCCCAAGATCTTTGCATGGCTGGACACATCTTGTCATTTAGACAGTGCCACCCCCCCAACATTTTGCATAGAAAGTCACCATGTTCCCTCCTCCAGTTACTTTCTAACACATTACCCTGGTTTAATTTTCTTTGCGCACTCATCACTACCTGAAATTTTCTCATTTGTTTATTTGTTTCTAGTTTATCTGTACCCACCACAAGGTACACGCATGACTCTGCCCATGATTATATCACTAGTCCCAAGCAAAGTGCCTGCCATATATGAGGCACTGGGCAAACATTGATTGATTGAATGAATAAATGCTATCTTTGTTATAAATTAAAAACAAGTATAAATAAGTATAAAAATAGGAAAGAAATCTTTCAATATTTATCTTCAACCCAAGGCTTGGGAGCCAGGGGTCAAGGGGCAAGCCTAATGGGAAGGGGTGGGTGGAGGAATCGGCCTATCTTCAGAGATACAGGAGTGTGGTAGGAGGTCATCTCTTTCAGCCCACTACCTCTAAGTATTTTCATTTCTTTGTTTAGTTTATTCAACAAGAGCTTACTGTGAACTGCAGTCTGGGCTCATAGCAGCTAACCAGACCTGGCCCTGCTTTCACCAGCTATAGTTTGACGGGGAAGACTGGCATTGAGTGCAAGAACTTTCAGTTGAAACAAGTATTTAACAGTGCAGAAGGACCTGTTTTGGAGGATCAGGAAGGCGTCTCTAAAGGAGTAACATTTAAACTCAATCTGGAGGATATCTGACTTTGCACATATTTTCTCATGAGTTTCTTATAATCAGTGCTTAAAGAGGGTGCAAGGTTGTGCAGGTTGGACCAGCAAAGGGGGTGCTTTTTTAGAATTCCTTCACCCAAAGAACACTTTTTTCTTTTTTCTAAAAAAAATAAAGTATGCTATGTATGGTGGCTCTCTTCTGTAATCCTAGCTTGCTGGGAGGCCGAGGTGGGAGGATTGCTTGAGGCCAGGAGTTCGAGACCAGCCTGAGCAAGAGCAAGACCCTGTCTCTACAAAAAATAGAAAAATTAGCCAGGTGTGGTGGCGTACACCTATAGTCCCAGCTACCTGGGAGGCTGAGGCGGGAGGATCACTTGAGCCCAGGAGTTTGAGGTTGCTGTGAGCTATGCTGATGCCACTGCACTCTAGCCCTGGTGACAGAGATAGAGAGAGGGAAGAAAGAAAGAGAGAGAGAGAGAGAGAGAGAGAGAGAGAGAGAGAGAGAGAGGAAGGGAGAAACAGAGGGAGGAAGGAAGAAAGAAGACTATACGGGCTAACAGCAGTCCTGGAGGGATGTCGATGTCCTCATGGTGGATGAGGAAGCTGCAGCTCACCGAAGGAAGGTAATCTGCCCACGTTCATCCACCAGTACATGGTGCATGAGGCCCACATCTCCGTGACTTCAAAGCCCCGCGGTCTTTCAGACAACTTTAGGTATACCTACTCCTTTGTGATCACGAGGAATTTAAAGTTCAGGACATTCCATCCTGTTGCTTTTGTTTCCTTAACCACTTGGCCTGTTCTGGATTTTTAGTAGTTAAAAAGTTGGCTGATGCCCCTTTCGGTCCTAACAAAATGTCTCAATATCCACAGTCCTGTGAGATCTCCTGGCAACTAAGAAATCAAAATGCAAGTGGGTCCCTTTTTGCCAGCCAGCCTAATGACTTGGCACAGGGGAGCTGAGTGGTTTCGAACCGCGAGGCTGCTCTGAGTACCTGCATCCTCGTCCTCATGCAAGTCACCGAGAGTCTTTGTAAAATGGCCAATACAATCTTATAGAAGGGGTCGGGGAAATGTTCCTGAAATTGATTTTGAAGCACTTGGCAATCGCAAGCTTTGTAAGAATCCAGGGTAGAAATAATTAACTTATTTTTGAGGATGGATTTACTTAGGAAAGCTCCAACTGCAAGGAGGGTGGGCCCCTTTCCTGTTGCTCCTGGCACGTGCTCTTCTCCAAGTAACATTTGCAGCAGTCTGGGTGGTTTGTCTGCTTAGAGCCATCCAGAAAAGCTGGTGGGAAAAGCCAAGAGGCCATTGGCACTCAGAGACTAGGGCTGGCACCAGTCACAGTGAGAGGCATTGCTTTTATTAGCAACTTAGTCATCTTACAGCAGGCGTGGCAGAAATGCCTCACATGCAGACTTAAGATGCCAGTGTGGTTCTTAGGGTAAGAGGAGCAGATCTACCAGCATCCCACCGAAGTCCCAAATTATACGTAGCACACTTTTCACTAATGTGGAGATAAGACTTGGTTTTATGGGCTTGGTCCAGACAGACCTGCTGTCAATGTCTCCTGGGTCGCATGCTGTTGTGTTTGAATGCTAATTCTGCCACTCACTACCTGTGTGATTTTGTCATCATAGGATTAACCTCCCCGTTCTCATCTGTAAAATAAGGATGTTAATGGCATCTACCCTACAGGGTTATTTTAAGGAACAAATGGGTTAATTCAGGTAAAAGCGCTTAGAACAGTGTCTGGCACTTATTGCTTAACAACGACCAGCTGTCATTATTAACCTGCAGCTAGATCTCGCTTTCCGTGTTGCATTTCTCATTCGCTCCTTGGAGGTCTTTGATGGACTCCTTAGGATAACCCTCAAGAGAGGCAAATATCTGAGCCGAGCTGCCGACTGCTCTGTACATCGTCCTAACAAAGAGAGGACACAGTGTGCCGTCCTGATCAGCCCGTTAGAGGCCGAAGCTTGTAAAAGTCAGAGGGAGAGGCTTGGAAATTTAGCACAGCTGGGATGTCCAGACGCAAAGGATTAGTTTTTAAAGACCCATTAGAGTTTATACCAGCAAGCACACAAATAGACAGATTGACACTTCCTGCCTAAGGGATGTGGGGCTTCCACCCTTTCCAGCCTCCACCGCTCACCCTCTGTGTGTTTTCTCTTTTTTCCTCTTTCTTGTTTTATATAATTTTTGCTGCCTTTGCCCATCAGTAAGCATTAAATTGGGGGCATCTATCCTGTGGAGAACAGGGATTGCTGGTGTGATAAGAGAAAGTCATGGTTCCTGACCTTGGGAAACGTTGCAATGCTGGAAGCAAACTGGAAGATACATGCTTATGTGTGAACATGTTTACCCTGGCCAAATCCCATTCATTCTTTAAAACCCATCTCAAATATCACCTCCTCTAGGAAGCCTTCCCAGAATTCTCCTTGCTCAATTAGCAGTTTTCTCTTTCCCTTTCCTTTTCCTTCCCTTTCCCTTTTCCTTTCCTTTCTTTTCCTTTCCATTCCTTTCCTTTCCCTCTTTCTCTTTCTCTTTCTCTCCTTTCTTTTCTCTTTCTCTCTCTTCTTTTCTTGTTGCTTTCATAAAACTTTGACTTTCACCTTACTGGGGTTGTGATTGCTTGTCTGATTCACATATTAGACTAAGAGTCCCTTGAGGGCTGAGACCATGGGAAGCAGTCTAGGGGGATATTGTGTAGTTCTCATTTGTCTCCATACCCTCTAGTGCTTGGGCACTCAGTATATGTTTCTTGATCGAAATGGCAAATAAGTTTAAATGGTAAATAATAAAATAATGCCTAACACTGAGTGTCTCTTGAAAAGCAGTTCTTACTGCCCCTCCACTACCGTGGTAGCTGACATTTGCTGAGGGCCTTCTTTTGATCGGTGTGCTTTTTCCTTCAGTAGCCCATGTGACCCTGCCTTGTGAGGAAGTATAATTAATATTGCCACTTTATAGAGGATGAGACCAGAGGCACTCAGAAGTTTTCAATAACTTATGCTAGAATTCTAATCCAGCAATCTGGCTCAGAACCTGGTCTCTTAACAACTACACTAAACTGCCTCTTACTGTGAGACTGTAGACAGAGTTTTAGAATTTGTAATGGGTTCTCCTCTCTCTTACTTGAAGGCAGGGGTCTCGCTTACTGGACTCTGCTGCGAACTGACCAAAGTCATTATCTGTTCCACGGTGATCAGGTTCTTTCTGGTGGGTTTGGGAACTGCATCTCTTCCTCCCAAAACCTATGTGACAATGAAAGCTAGTCATAGGCTAAATTCTTCAAAGTACAAGCATTTATTAGCCAATAAGCGTAAAAATCATCATAAATCTCTTTCCTTTAGGCTCCATGCAATCCCTTCTCTGTCCTTGAGGCACACTGATCATCCTTGCGTACAAAATTCAGGCTGAGACAAGCATAATACTATTCCAATGTCAGGGTTGGCCAGTGTTCTGGCTGCATCAGGTGATGGACTTCCTGTGTAGGAGACACAGAGCCTTATGGAATTTTGGACCTACGTGCTACTCCCAGGTCCTGTTGATGCTAGCTAGAGTGGAGACGCCCATACGATGTTGTAAGCCAACCATATTTCTTGACCATCATTTTCTTTACCAGTGAAAAACTATTTCTAATGCTCCTTATTATTAATAATTAATGCTCCTTAATAACTACTCTAAATGCAAATTAAATAGCAATATTTGGAGTGCTTACAGTTTCATCCTTTACATTCTAAATAACCGCCACTTACATGTGAATTCCTAATTAGGGTACTTGACATGCTAATAACCACCCCGGAGTGTAGATCCCTGTTTGGGCTATGCAAATGTTAACCATCTATCCCCTAGGGGTAGATTAAATTTAACTTAGAAACATAGCGTACATCTCACCATCAGTACTGCAGAGCTTCAAAGTAAATGACAGACAATGTAACAGAGGTGCTCGGAGGCTGTGTAGAATGGCGGAAAGAGGTACGCTTTGAGGTCAGACAGGAGGGTTCAAATCCCAGCTTCCTTGTGGCAGTGGGCCAGTGACCACTTCTCAGAACCTCAATTACAGCAGTCCTCCCCTTATCTGAGGTTTTTCTTTCCGAGGTTTCAGTTACCCTCTGTCAACTGAGGTCTGAAAATATTAAATGGAAAGTTCCAGAAATAAGCAATTCCTAAGTTTTAAGTTGCAGGCCATTCTGAGTAGAGTTACGAAATCTCACGCCTTCCTGCCCAGGATGTGTATCATCCCTTTGTCCAGTGTGCCCACACTGTATACGCTCCCTGCCTGTTCGTCACTTGGCAGCCCTCTGGGCTATCAGATCGACTGTCACAGTATATGGTCCCCGAATCTCAGTGCTTGTGTTCAAGTAACCCTTATTTTACTTAATAATGGCCCCAAAGTACAAGAATAGTGATGCTGGCATGATGTTATTATTGTTCTACTTTGTTATTAGTTATCGTTGTTAATCTCTTATTGTACCTAATTTATAAATTAAACTATATCATGGGTATATATGCATAGGAAAAAACAGCATGTGTGGTGTTTTGTACTATCTGCAGTTTTACACATCCGCTGGGGTCTTGGAACGCGTGCCCTGGCAGATAAGGGGGGACTACTGTACTCACATTATGTACTCATAATAACGTCTACCTCACAGGCTTGCCGTGAGGATTAAATTAGCTAATATTTATAAAACACTTAGCTCAGGGCCTGGCACTGAGCCGCACCACACGCAGGGCTAATGTTACTAGCCTCAGTTCCCGGCGCGCAGTGCGTCGTTCAGCAGCCTCGGGGGAATGAGTGAAGGGGAAGCTACCTGGCGTGGAGAGGGTGGGAGAGGTGGGCGGGTGGTGAGTAGGATTTGTAGCTGGCCTCTGGGGGCCCCGGCCGGGTGGGTGTGGGAGGCAGTGGGTTGATGGGGTTCTCTTTCATCCGGGAGCAGGAATTCAGAGGGGATTTCTGCCTGGGTGGTAGAGGAGTAGAAAAGGTGGCACTGAGGTCTGGGCAGAGCCAGCCTGGCCTCCCTTCCTTCAGCCCACCTTTCAAGCTGGAAGACGGCTGTTGAGTGCTGTGTGAGAGGTGAGGCCTGATGGCGAAAGTCACCGCGCAGATTCCTACCGTCCCGTCCTAGTCGGCAGTATTTCCGCTTCAACTAAAGCCAAGGAAGAAGGATGCTTCCTCCTGGGGCTTACCTTCTAGGAGGAACTGTAGTTTACACACATGACCTTGTCTGTTTCTCAGCAGATGCCCTCAGGGGATGTCATCATCATCTGTCATCATTATCTTCCCTACTTTACAGTCCCAGAGAAGGAAGGTGATTCCTTTAGCCAGTAAGTAACAGAGGCAGGATTTGAACCTGTGTCCAGCTGACTCTATAGCTCTTGCCTTAGAGGAGGGGCTGTGCATGGGTGTTTCCCCAGCTTGCTGGGTATTCATTCCACCAATTTTTACCTGGAGCTTGAAGACGGGACCTGGGTGGTGGAAGGCAGGTGCGGGGCCAGGAATAGAAGCGGTGCAGTGGATAGTGACAGCCTTGAGCCTCTTTGCCCACCTGTCTGGCAGTCCTATGTCTCTGCAGTAATTGCCAAGAGTCCTGAAAGATGCTTTTCCCCACCTTGTTGTAAGGCCTGAGGTTGAGGCTACGGATCATGCAGGCCTTAATTGACTTGTGTTGAAAGTTACAAGAACTGATCCTGTCTTTAATTTTTCCTGAATTAAATGCCGAGGAAGGATAAGATGATGGAAAATGACCCGGAGTCCTAAGAAAGGGTCATCCACCTGGCATCTAATGGAACTTGAGAGGCAGGGCGGCATAGTGGTGATGCCTGCTGCATCTCATAGCTGTGCAACCTTGGCCATGCTTCTGGACCTTTCAGAGTGAGTCTCATTTCCTTATATATAAAACAGGGACAATAGCAATGGCTTCAAATGGTTGTAATAGCCAATGAGAGTCTCTATGTTCTGAGCCTGGTACTAGGCAGGAGCTTAATCAATGTTCCTTTGCATCTCAAAGAGTGGGCCTAAATAACCCAGTGGGGGTTTCAAATCCTCATTCAAATGTCTGGCAAATAATAGGTGCTCAGTAAGTATTTGTTGAAAGAATAAACATGGTTGCTTTGCCCTCTTTCAGAAGTTTTCCAGCTCCCCCACAGAGAGGTTAAGAGGCCATTAAGATCCTGCCTTGTAATGGGCAAAGATACTAACATTTATTGAACACCAGCTACTACCAAGTACACATTTTCTTTAATTACAACAATTCTGGAAAACTTTATTATGTCTATATTTTAAATGAAGAAATTAGGGCTGTGAACAGTTCAGCGAGAAAGCCAAGGTCACCCACCTAAGTGGTGGAATTGGGATCTGTATCCAGAGCTGACTCCAAAGCCTGTGTTCCCACCAGCGAATGCCCTGCAGGTGCGAGAGTTGAGCATGCGTATGCTAGACATGCCATCTGCTCGAAATGAACGTGTAAGACCCAGAACAAGTTGCACACCTTAGTGTCTGAATGTGGGGTAAATACAGCTTCCACACGGTGAGCTGCAGTGAGTGAGTACAGAGAGGCAGGGTGAGGGCTGATTGGAGCCCCAGGGTAGGGAGCTGGGCTTAGTCTTAGCCCTGACCTCCATTCTGCTGCTGCTTTGCAGGTGCAGGATTCAGTTTGGGCTCAGGGAGGTGGTGAGGAGCAGTGTGAGGGGAGCAGTAAAGCAATGTAGGCAAACAACGGATTTAATGACAAGGACAAGCTCGAGCTCCCTGGGTGCGCTCCACTGGTATGGAACCAGGCGGCTGCTATGGAGCAAGGGGGCCCTGAGCTTCCCACTGAGGGCCTGGCTCTAAGCTAGATCTTCCTGGCTTGAACCCAGCCCTGCCATTCACCTACTGTGTGACCTTGGACAAGAAACTTACACTTCCTAAGGCCCAGTTTGCTTGTCTGTTAAATGGTCTTGATGCTGGTGACACCAACCTCGTGAGCTTGTTGTGTGGCATCAAAATGATCCGAGACCTGTACAGTCTTCATTCAGCATGGTATCTGGCTCCTACGGTAAGCATACAACAAGTATTAGGTGGTATCATTGACCAAAAGGCCACATTTTACCCTGAACTTCACTTATTTCCTAAGTAGATCTTGTGGGATGATTTTGACAGATAAAGCTGTTTACCAAATTCTTACCCACAGACTTAGATTTATAAAAATTGCTGGGCAGAATCCAATTTAACACAAATTTAAATTTCGCAGATAGAAAACATTTAGGTTGGCTTTGGCAGGGTTTCCTTTTTTTAAAAAAGTGTATTTTAAAATTTTGGCTTTTGAGATATCAGGATCTTAAGGGACAGACAGCCTGTGTCTAATGTCTGGGGCTGAGAAGATCTTTTAAGAGTCAGGTCTACGGGGTCAAACTGGCTTTTCAGACAGAGGCTGCCATAGATTTTCTGAGGATTTAGATGATGTGAAGGGGATTTAACCATCCCACGTTGTAAATTATTTTTTCAAAGGAAAGACGAAGGAGCCAAGAAATAATTTGTCATGATTCTTTTACATTTTGACTCGGCAAGAATTTAGCAATCTGCCATCCATCTCTAGCTCTGTTTGATTTGGGAGAATTTTTTTGGGGGGGGGGTGTTTTTATAAACCAAATGTTGAAAAGTAACCTGTTTGTTTTTTGCTGCAATGTAAAATAAAATGTTTCAGTAAACCACTGCCCCTCCTCAAAGAAACAAAAACTAATGTCCATATTCCTGGACAGCAAGAATTAATTTCCAGCCTTTTGTTAGGGAAACAGAATGAAGAGAACCTCATGTTTATAACTTAGTTCTACAAGCCCAGAGATCATTTGCCAGCATCGGATGCACTAGATGCAATTCTAAAACTTCTGAAAAAGTTTGTTGATTACTAGCAAAAGTGCATTTGTCTTCAGAATTTAGCATGAATAGTGAAATAGTTGAATACTATATTCTCAAAGTTCTGGGTGCTGAAAGTACGATGAGAAATAGAAGACAGCGTTTCTGAAGGGGGCTTAGAACTTAATATTGATGACAATGATGATGATGATGCAGCATCTGTGCCAGTCACTTTCTGTACTTTTTCTTATGTAATAATTATAACAGCAAAATACCTGCTTGGAGTAAGTATTTTTAGCCTTTGGTAAGGAAAAGTCTCTGATATTAAGCAATTTGCCCAAGTCTACTGAGGAGCAAGTAGATCAGCTTGGATTCAGACCCAGACTTGCCTTTTCAAAGACTATGCTCAAAACCATGATGCTATAGTACAGTAGTCCAGTGATTAAAGCTGTATGTAAGGAAATCACTAGAATGCAGTGTGGTGTATGTTAAAACAGAGGCGTTCAAAGTGCTTCGGGACACAGAGGAGAGAGGCTCACCTTTGACTGGGATGCGGGGCACGGTCACCTAGAGGAGGTTCCCCTTACACTGGGCCTGGGAGGTGAGTGAGCAAGAGTTTCCGCTGGTGAGGAAGGGGAGCGGAGGATTTGCCAGCAGAGGGCACAGCCTGCACCAAGGCAC
This sequence comes from Propithecus coquereli, assembly GCF_000956105.1. Classification (NCBI taxonomy): domain Eukaryota; kingdom Metazoa; phylum Chordata; class Mammalia; order Primates; family Indriidae; genus Propithecus; species Propithecus coquereli. The sequence continues at coordinate 4,827,279 of NW_012138302.1, read as the reverse complement.
AGCTAATGGGAAGTAGCGGCTACTGGGGAACACAATGAAGTGGTCAGGTGAGTTGGAGAAGATGGCACAGGTCAGGCCAAGTTGCACTGAACTAGGGAAAATAACATTTCTCTAATGGAAACCCCAGAAGTGGTTAAAACACAATTTCCCTCTAATCATTTACTGTGCGATTGTTTTATACGTTGGATAGGTTACCAAGAAGCCCCTTCTTAGGATTATATGTAACGTTCACATTCTTGATTACTGAGAAAGGAAGCTAAGACCATATTTAATCGCAAACTGTTCAGTGTCAGAAAAGGTCCTGGGACCCTGTCATGTCACTGCTCCGAGTGGCAGTAATTTATAGCTCAAAACAGCAGCTGGAGCAGGAGGGAGGCTTGGAAGCAGTCGCGTTTGTTGGTTCACTTTGGTTAACCCAGAGGTCAAAAGCAGTTTCTGTCTAGCACATTAGATAACTTTTGAAACGTTTGACATGTTGCAGGTAGTGTTACAGGAACATCCACACTTGTGATAAAAGGAGTTATTTACGAGGTAGCTGTGGTTTCAAATGTAAAAGAAAAAAAAAGTCCTGTATATTATGAAAGATTTGGTAACAAGCCCCAGTTGAATGTTGCTGGCATTTCTGAGAGGGTGAAAGGGAGATTAACCAGGAATAAAATGGGAGAGTCGGTTGAGGTACTGACTGGGATTCCAGTGGCATTACCTGCTGATTGAAAGACCGTCATGAAGAAAGGCTTAATGCTTTCGGCCTTCCTATTGGTTGTCTTCTGTGTCATGAGTTGCTATGGAAAACTCTACTGGTGTTTTCCAGCTGATCTAGTATTGTCCAGAAATAAGCGAAAAAAATCAATTGGTTCCAAAGACATTATCACAAAGCGTTTGTAATCTATTAGTTTCCTGCCTGGTTCATCAGAGCTAAGAAGGAAAGGGTTGCTCTAGAGTGAAAAAGTAGACACCTGAATTCTCCCCTCCCCCACAGAGCAGTCATTGTTATATTCAACTATAAAGTGGACACTTTGGGGGAATAATGACTATTTTTTAAAACACCCTCACCTTAAATGCTGGAAGGTTAGCATTCTCTAGGATATATAACTAAATTAAGAATTATTTTTTAACACGTTATGGACACTGGGAAAGCAGAAGTTAATTGGATAGAAAGAAATTGAACTCGGCACGATTTAGATTCTTTTCTTCTTTTGTCTGCTCTTGTGCATTTAAGCCATGCACCTTGTAATGTAGTGACCTGAGAACTGGCCTTGGAATAACACATACTGCCAATGCAGGTCTAGCTCGAGATCTGGGGTAAGTGATGTAGCCTTTCTGAACCTCAGGGAATGATAAGCACCTACCTTAGCTCCTTGCAAGTTTGCTGTCGGGAACAAATGAAGTCCCACATATATTAATAAAGAGTTCTCTGAACATTTGTAAAGTACCCAGCAGATACACAGTGGCGAGTGCAAACTCCCTGAGGGCTGGGGCCATGTCTGATTTAGGCCCCTTTAGAGTCCCATTACCAAGCACAGGCCATTTGTTGCATAAACAAGGCAATCAGCCAGTAGACAACTTTATCTCATCAATAGCCCAGTTTTTATTGTGTTCCCAGTGTGTTTCATGTCTGAGCTTTTTGGCTGATGGTTTTTAGAAGTAGAAGCAAATGATACAGTTTCTCAATTAGGAGATGCCTGATATTTGGCCAAGGAAATGGGCCAAGATTTCCCAAATGTTATTAATTTTCTGCCTCCTTCTCTTGACTATCTGCTTCTCAAGAGCAGGGATCATGTCTCATTCATCTTTCTGTCTCTTAGTCACTGAGACTTAGCACAATGTTTTGCAGTTGTCGGTGAGCAAGAAATATTTCTGGATGGAATGTTCAGTGGCCCTGGGCCATCACAGACCTATACCCACTTCCTGTTTTGAATTGGGATTTGAACTTTGGCACCTTTGTGGGCTTACCCTTCTTCCACGCTAGGAATACCCTACCAGGTGCCAACATTGTGCCGGATTCTGGACCCTTCCACATTCTGCAACAAGTTTATTACATAATGTCCGGTTGCCCACTTGAGAGCCCAGATGTCCTTCCAACCTCTGCAGATGTCATTGAAGATTGAACAACAACAAGAAAACTATATGGCCAATTCACTGACACACATGTGGTGACCACATCTTGTCTTCTAGTGCAAGCTGCTCCAGATAGCCATCTTGGGCTGGCTCAGAGAAGTGAGTAACCCTAACCCTGAGTAAAGAAAGGGAAAATGCACATTGGCAGAACAATTGTAAATCAGAGTCTGAAGGTGCTCTTGGAAAATAAGGGTTATCTGAACGTAGAGGTAAGAAATATGTGAGAGGAGGAAGTAAGTGGTCCTCTGTTGGTGGGTTTTTAGTGTTCATATGACATGGTTTACAAAGCAGAAACCTACTAAGTCTATACATCTTGACTAGTGCTTATTCCAGTGTTAATGGAGTTCCCGTTGCCATAGAGCCTTTGGAGAACACATTCTTCATTCTATTTTAATGAAAGAGAAAATGTCCAGACATATCAGAAAAAAATATTCTTCACAAAAAGCAAAGTTAAAAGAAAAAGACACAAACGGAAGAAAAATATCTACCTAATGGACTTCTATGATGCATTTCAAAGCACGTGCTTTGGACTCAAGTGTTCCTGGATTTGGCTTCTGATTCTCTAGCTCACCATGTGTGATCTTAAACAGGGAACATTATACTCTCTGAATGCGTATGCAAAAACAGGGATGAAAATACCTACCATGGAGGGGTGCTGCAAAGACTAGAACTTAATGTCAGCTCCATTTCTTCTTCCCTTTCCTGCACGTTTTGAGTTAATGGATTCGGCTCCCTTTGCCCTGTCACCAGAGAGAGACCTGCTGCAAGGATCCCTGAGGTTTAGAGAGATTGACTTCCCCAAGTGCTTTCTGAATTACCAAGGATAGTTCTGTGGGTTTCTGCACTCATTTTCTTGTGAAGGATGAAACTTTAGTGGGAGGGGAAGAAGTTAAGAGCTGGACTTGAGTGTCCTGCATGCAGGAATGGCTTAAGGGCACTGCTCTGATCTGTCCGTCTTTCAGGAAGAGTTGGATAATGATTTTCTGGCTCTATAGTGATTCATGTGCCTCGTAGGAAAGGCGGATTTTTATTCATTCAAACATTCATTCAACGACTATGTGCCAGACTAAGAATAGAAGTATCAATTTATACCATTTTCCACTATAAAGAACCAGGAATCCTTAAGATAAAAGGCTGATTCCATGGCTTGGTCAGGAAAGGTAAAATTAAGCCTGGAACATTTTGATGTATCAGAAAATATGCAAACATGATCGGTGATGTCAAGAAGATACAGAAACCAGCTTGGAGGGGCTCCTGCTGGCTCAATTTGGGACAATTTGAGTAATCAAATCAGTAAGGACAGTAATGCATTATAACCCATTGAATGAAATAGGAATCCTCGAGTCTATTCTGTGATAGATAGATAGAGATAGAGATATGTGAAGGAAGGGAAAAGCCTGTTCCTTACAGTGTAATGCCAACTGATATACATGGAGGAAGTGGTGGATTTGGAAGGTCATCATTTTGCAACCCTAGAATTGTTTTGGCAAGAATCATCAATGGATGCTAAATCTAGGGGCAGAAGGGTTGATAAGGAACAGGATATTTGTATGGGTTTAAGTGTCTCCCCATATATTTCTTATTGGTTGAGACTAGGCAAATGGTAACTATATAGTGGAGAAAATGGACAACATCTTGGCCAGGTGACCAGGTTAATGTCACCAATGAGATGCAGACAGGCTTCACGAGGCATCCAGATGTCCAGATCCAGGTACGGGATGCATTAAGAAGGGCACAGAATCACCTGTGCAATACTCTGGGCCAGGAATGCATAACCTGAATCTAATCATGGGGAAATATCGGGCAAACTAAGTGAGGAACATTCTATATAATAACTGTCCTGTATTCTCTACAGGCCAATGTCATGAAAATCAAAGGCCGAGGAACTGTCCCAAGTTAAAGGAGACTAAAGAGACATGAGTACTAAAGGCAATAAGTGATCCTGGCCTGGGTTTTGTGCTGGAGGGAAAAAAATGCTATGAAGGACATTATTAAAACAATTGAAAAAATTGGAATATGGCCTCTGGATTAGACATATATCAATATTACACTATATATATATATGTTTATTTAAAAATACATAAAGTATTAAGGGGCAAAAAGGCATGATATATGCAAGTTATTCTGCAATAGTTCAGAAAGAAATAATTATTACACACAGAGAATGATATAGCTGTAATGAAATGGGGAAACTGGAAAATGTGGGTTGAAAAAGCTATATAGTAGTTGTCTGGATTATTCTTGAAACTGTTCTGTAAATTTGAAATAATATCAAAATGAAAGTATTTTAACAATATTGGGGTACAGTAAATAATTGGAGCCCAGCAATCTGTTACCACTTAGCTGTGTACTCTGGACAGGTCACTAAGCATCTCTAATCCTCAGTTTCCTTGCCTTTCAAGTGGGAATAACATTATACCAGCTCTTTTTGTGTTATGGGGTTGTGCATGTGACAGGCCTTCTAACTGCAAGGGCTGTAGGCATTTGGTGACATTCTCATTTAAATACTTCCACACCTCTAAGACTTTGTATTGATCTTAAGGCCTTGGCCCCTTCTGTCTTATGTACCAGTTATGTGTGTTTATAAACTATGAGGTAATGACACACCTACTGCTATTATCATTAAAAATAATATCTTGACTACTCTTTAAAAATAATAATCTCTGTAATAACACTTACACAGTACTCTGTAGCTTGAATAGTGCTTTTCTGAGCCTCAGTTCCCATGTTTGACAAGAACAGTCTTGGCAGAGAGGAGGTATTCAATAAATGGCCACAAAAAAAAAAAAAAATGGCCACAATTCTCCTCTTTCTCCTTTGTCTTTTTCTTCTTATCCTTCCTTCTGAACATTTCACTGTGGACAGTGTTAATATTGCCTTTAACCAGGTGTTCCTTTTCTTTTGCTTCTATGATGATTTAGACATACCAATTTTTATTGTGACACCTTATTGCACTTGTTTGCTAAGTGATTGCACTTAGATTTTCTTGAGGGCAGGGGCCATGACCTTTTCCCCTTTGTATCCTTATTGCCCAGTGTGATGCTTGACCTTAGGAGCAGGGCCATTGCTAGCCTGTAGCTCACATTTGTGAAATTTGCGAAAAAAGCGCTCTCTCTGGCCAGATGCGGCTCTGCAGGCAGGAGACTTGGTTAGCAGACACCTTTGTGTGAAGAAAAGGCACCCTTTCTTTGGAGGGCCACGGTCCTGTGCTAGGAGGCACAGCTTGGCAAGTGGAGCTATATTCCATTTCCTACTCTTCCCTGCAGCTGGGTGCTTTGTGTTGCCCACAAAGTAAATGATTATGTGCAGCAGCCATGCCTTTGAGCTACTCAGGAAATGTTTGTTGAATGAATGAATGAACGAGTAGGTGGACAGATGACACATTCTTTCTGTACTCCTTTCTCTTCTCAGCTCCCTGTTGTGCCATGACCCAGCCAGAGAAATGATCCCAAGGCTGCTTGTTGAACTGCGGGAGTGGTGGTTCCCCTGTATCAGTCCTTGAGTAGAAGCCCAGTGAAGGCCCAAACCTGAGGCACAGCACCAGCTCCCAAACCCAGTTGCCCTCCCCAGGTCAGAGCAAATGGTCTTGGCATGGATATGGCTCAGGGCAGGCCCTCGGGCTCTGCAGCTTTGGTCTTTAAGAAGCACACAGAGGAACCCAGTTCCCCCGATCCCTCTCCATTGTGGTCTCCAAGTCCTTCCTAGGAAGGGAAATAAATTCATTTGGTAATTGCTGGCATTAGCAGTGCAGACACCAGGTGAGAGCTCTACTTCTGCATGCTGGAGTTGGAGCCGTGTGGTTAACTGGCACCCCCAAGCCGGCTGGTCACATTTACAGAGAGAACTTGAACCATGTCATCTGAGTACAAAGAGAGGCATTTCTACTTTTCACTTGTGATTTATGATTATTCTTTTTCAGTTAAAATAACTTTAAGATTGCAAAATGATAAGTATTTGTTACAGAAAAGTTATGATGATGCAAACAAAAAGAAAATAAAGAAACCAATAATACCACTCAAACACAGCCACTGTAAATACCTGAGTTCACTCTTTCAAGCTCTCGCTCTCTCTTCCCCATACACACATGCATATACACACATAAAAAACACAGCATCAACTCAATTTATTCATTGCATTTTGGAAACCTCATTCATTCCTTGGGAATTTAGAGATTATATTGATTTGGAAAAGTGATCAAGTGATCTACAAATGTAAAGTATTATTAATATGTTGGGAATGGAGGTGGGATTATACGTTAAATTCCACAGATATATGTTTCTAGTTTATCATACCTGAAATAAACTTGCTGGAATGTAAGTCTTTCTTTTATGCCAAGCGTACAATACACAAAGAACCTGCTTCCCAGGAGATTAACTAAACCAAGCACATTTTAGTCCATCTCTATGATGAAATACAGATTTCCCATTAAAAGGAAATCTCTTCCTTTCAGAAGGTTGAAAAAGATGATACTTACAAAAAAGGGAAGGAGAAACAAAAGAATCCCAGCTGGTTAAATTTAGGGCGCTGAAAGAGATCCAATTGGCAGATAATCCTTGGCCATGGGCCCACAACATTTTCATTTGATTGTGCATTGGATACATTTTCATTCATTTTAAGCCCTGGCCTTTCAGTATTTTGTTCCTTGGAGACAGACAAACTAGTATCAATAGCTCTCTTGGCCTCCATCAAATGGCTTGATTTACTTAAGTGGTCTATTTCGTTATTCCAGTAAGGAGGGACTCGGGTTTGTTGATACATTTCTGAGAATGATTGTGCAAAGAAATACTGAGATTCTAACCATTTTTCCTTTGTCCTCTCAGTGGTAGCCTTGTTTTAAACTGAAAGAAGTTGGATAAAGTGTTGAGTGTGGTATACATAGGGGAAGAGGGCACTCTGGACCCAAAGTCAGGAGACCTGGCTTCTCACCCAGCTCTGACACTGACAGAGTGGATGTGGCCTTGGCCAAATCTCCTAATTGCCTTGGGCCTTAATTTCCTTGTCTGAAAAATGGGGATAATCATCTCTTCTCTGCTTTTCCCACAGGGGTGTTATAAGGGTAAAATGACCTAATGTAGTGGCTCTCAACCTCAGTTGCACATTGGAATTAGCTGGGGAGGTTGTAAAAAAATACCTTGGCTAGGCTCTACCCAGACCAATTAGAATCCAGGGTGACCTGGCGATTTGTAATTTTTTTTGACATCCCAGGAGAACATATTGTGGAATAAGGGTTGAAAACCATCAAAAATCAAGGAGATAATATATTAGAAGACCTGAGAATTCAAATCATGAGAAAAGATTAAAACCAACCACATTTGTATGGGCCTCTGCAGTTTTCAAATGGCGTCACATGGAGGCCTATTAAGAGTCTATAAGGCAGTGCACTTCAAACATTTTTGAGTTTACCTAAAAAAAAAAAAAAATTCACGTCCTGGTATACACACTCAGTAACGCATAGTATACTAAGTTGCATGCAAATACAGCTTTCACAGAACAATATTTCCCTTTCTGTCTACAATTCACTCTAATATTTTTTCTTCTCTAATCCATTGCAGTTTATTTCATTTTTTTTCATTTTTCATTTTTCTTCTCTAATCCATTGCAGTCTCTTTCATTTTTTTTTTTTTTTTTATGCTGGAGGAGATCCATGGAATCGATATAGTGACCTGCTGATGAGTGTTGAAAAACACTAATAAAAAGAGGGCCTACTTCTTGGAAACAGGCCTGCACACTGTTTGATGTTGATTCTCTCTAGTTCTACGGTTGCCTGGGTCGAATTCCCCACTCTACCCCAATCCTGTACCTTTAATTACTGCATCAAACATACTCAGCAGGGCTTTCCTGGTTCTAGACTTATCGGGATCTTAATTGAGTGACTTGGAGCCTGTTTTCTCTTCCACATTCCAATCCCTGAAATGGTAGACCTTATACATTACACCTCTTTCCTCATGCAGGGTTGGTGACACAAATGCAACCCACATTGTCAATTGAATTATATATAGTTTACTAAAGAGGTTCCTTAGCAAAACTATGAGAAGTTACAGTTCATAGGTAGTTCCAGCTGCCATATGGTGCTGGTAATAATTTCGATTCCTCCACTTTAGAGAACTGGGGAGCCCCTGGGCCACATGTGGTGAAGGGAACCATCTCCCTCTTGTTCTGCCCACTTCTTTCCTTCCATGCGTTCTGGTCCTCCCAGGCACACTGTGCTGTTATAAGCAGGTTTGCTTCAGGTGCAGAGGAATTCTCAGCTTCTCTCCCTGTACTCATTAAAGGTTTGGCTATCACAGCCCAGACAGCCTCTGTGACACTTCTTCAGTCCTGGCTTGTGATTGCTTCTCTTTGTTGGTATGTGGCTGTGGGCAGGTGCTGATGCCTCATAGCTCTCTCCCAGGACAAACTCTGTACTATTCAGCCTAACCATGCTTTATTGCCATGGGGATGAGAAGGTTTGGGGGCATTTGAGCAGCAAGACAGCATCTTCCAGATAGAACTATTTCTGAAAATTTCCCCCAGTTCTTTTTTCTGTTTAACCATTTTTTTTTTTTTTTTTTTTTTTAACTTGTGCTTTCTTACCTCTATCTTAGTTTTTTTTTTTTTTTTTTTTGAGACAAAATCTCACTCTCTTGCCTGGGCCAGAGTGCCCTGGCGTCAGCCTAGCTCACAGCAACCTCCAACTCCTGGGCTCAAGCGATCCTCCTGCCTCAGCCTCCCGAGTAGCTGGGACTACAGGCATGCGCCACCATGCCCGGCTAATTTTTATATATATATATATTTTTAGTTGTTTGGCTAATTTCTTTCTATTTTTAGTAGAGACGGGGTCTCGTTCTTGCTCAGGCTAGTCTCGAACTCCTGAGCTCAAACAATCCTCCCGCCTCGGCCTCCCAGAGTGCTAGGATTACAGGCGTGAGCCACAGTGCCTGGCCTCTCTATCTTAGTTTGACAAAGGCCTAAAATCAAAATGTATTCCAATTTCTTTTTTAAATTTATTTTTTCATTGACAAATAAAAATTGTATATATGTATGGTATACACGATGTTTTCACATATGTATACATTGTGGAATGGCTAGATCAAATATGAACATATAATAATTGAGCATAGACCTTGGATTTTGTTATTCTCATGTCATTTCTAAAGCAATCTTTGAAGAAAGATACTATAATTTCCACTGTAAGAAGGGGTCACAGAGGCACATAGCGGTGAGATGACTTAGATGGGCTATTAAGTGTTAGAAGTGGGATTTGAACTCAAGTCTATAGATTCTAAGTCCTGCCTCTTTCTTCTACATCTGGGCTCTATCTGTGACAGGCACAGGTGGTCCTTGCTTCCTCAAGGCATGTTGGATCCAAGGCAGAAAGACTGGTGCAAAAGATGTCCTAATGCCAGGCATGGGCTTGGCGAGGGTTGAGGTAGGAGGTACCACCCCATTCCTGGCCCCTAAAGGAGGCAGTTAGGCTTTGCCAGACCTTTGATCCTTCTGAAGCCTTACCTTTTGGGGTCAGGTTTGCCTGAGGCTACCATGATTGACCAACATACCAAATCCTTCCTGTCAGTGGAGGCTGCGTTAGGCTGGGAAAGGAATCTTGTGAAAAAATAGATCTACTTCTCCTGACCCGTGCTCTCCAGGGGACTCAGGGAGTCCTCTCTCAGACGGCTGTCTCGGTTCCACGGTGATAGGCGTCCTGAGTAAATACTCGGATAGACTAAACACACGTTGCCCATGTTGGCCTGGGAGCAGCAGTCCGGGAGCGCGCCCAGCATGGTCCCCTGTGTGGCAGCCCAACTTGTTAATCATCGTCCTGGCAGGCTGGCCAGGATGGGGATATTTAGCTTGGGGCTTATGCATTGCCGTCCATGCTAATATGAGCATTCTTAGAACTATAATTTCCCTTCTGACCTCCACGGACAGTCCTTATAGAGAACACAGACATAAAACAATTCTTGAAATGTCAGGAAGAAATTGCATCTAATGGAGGGTACCTCTGCCAAGGAAAACATACTTCAGTTTTAAAGCATTCCCATCCAAACAGGGAAATCTGAAAACTGCTCTTGCATCTGCATTGGAGCTTGAGCACTTTTCCATGCCCTTCAGTAACCTGTAATGCACGTACCAGCCAGCGCCAGTGCAGGCCCCCACGGACCAAGGGGGCTCCCTGGGAGGGAGGTGGGGCAGCTGACAGACGGTGGCAGCTGAGACCTGTGTGAGCTGGTATCAGCTAGAAGACCTTCCTGGGGGTTAAAACAAGAAGATTTACAATGAGAACAGATACCATATACCATAATGGCCTACCTGCATTTGTTACAGTGGAGAATATGATCCCCAGCTGAGCCTTGAACCCTTGGCCCTCTGAGATCTGATACCAATGGCTGAGGAGCGTGTCCTCCACCCTTTAGAATTGTGTATTAGGAGACACACAATCTGTCTTTTAAAACCATGCTTGCGAACAGATTTCACTTAGAAATAATAACACTATGTTGACAATAATTGCTATCATTTTGAGTGTTTATAGCATGCCAGGAATAGATACTTTACCTAAATTATCTCATTTTTACCGTCTCAATATCCTGCATGATGGGTACTACTGTTTTGTCCATTTTCTAGAGAAAACTGCAGAACAGAATGGCTAGATAACTTGCCCAAGGTCACATAGGTAGTAAATGGCTGACCTGGAATTTTAAAATCATGCTGTAGGCCATGCAAATCATGCAAGTTGATCCACTGGGATGACAACAACAGCAAAGGAAGGATAGAATTATATATACTACACTTGTTTTTTATCTCATCCTTTACACATTTCTATTTTATGTATATGTTTTACAATATGTACTCTAATAGTACAAAACTTCATGTATGTAAATTCTAAAAAAATAAATATACATATTACACAGGTTGGTGGTCAAATTTTTTTTACTAATTTATAAATTTGGAGGTTACTGTACTTAAACTACAAAGTTCATTTGAAAGAAAAGAATTTCGTTTCCTGAAGACTGATATTGGTATTAATAACATCATGGGAAATCTGACACTTCCAAAGGGTGTTAGGTCCTTGAAGCAGATATTTTTGTCTAATTTGCTCACCACTGTATTCCCAGTACCCAGCCCAATGCCTAGCAGACATTCAGTAAAGAAGACAGCCATAAAGTTTGGAAACGTAGGGGAACATATATAATGCTGTAGAATGAATGTTTGTGTTCCCCACACCCCCAAATTCTTATGTTGTAATCTTAACGGCCATAAGATGGTATTTGGAGGTGGAGCCTTTAGGAGGTGATTAGGTCATGAGGGTGGAGCCCTCATGAATGGGATTAGTGCCCTTATAAAAGAAGCTGGGAGCGCCCCCTCACTCCTCCTGCCATATGAGACTTGCAGGAAAAGACAGTGGTCTATGAACCAGGAAGGGGCCCTTACCAGACCCTGAATCTGCTAGTGCCTTGATCTTAGATTTCCCAACTTTCAGAATTATAAGAAAGAAATTTCTGTTGTTTATAAGAAACCCAGTCTATGGTAATCTGTTATACCCACCTGAACTAAGGCACATAATAAATGGATTGTTGCCATCACACTATAATTCGTGATATGTTCCGTGACACTGCAAGTATGTGTGATGAGCTATCCTCCTTGTGCAGTGTGCTGCTCGGTGTGCTGTGCAGAACTGCGGTGTATGTGGTGGAATGTGATGTAAGCCCCACTCCAGCATCTGAACCACCTGCTCTCAGGAAGGCAGGACCGAGGGCTTTTGTAGAGGGGTTATGACAAGTCAGAAGCATGGAGAAGAGAGGGGAAAGCGAAAATAAGTAGAATCAGGTCGGAATTCAGTTTCAGGAAATGATTTCTCCTGCTTACCTGTAGCTCTTTACCTGCTCACTGATTGCTTTTTTCCCCACTCCATCCCCCCAAGGAAGGGAAGGCTTTTGCCTGAGGTGAGGTAATGGGAGAAGGTTCCATCAAAGAGGGAGGATTTGAGCCTGACTTGCCAAATAGCCACATTTGAATAGTGTTTCATGTCCAAACCTGAACTTGTTTCATTCTGTGAGTTAGCCTGGTTTTTTGCCCATTTTATAAATGAAGAAACTGAGGTTGGGAGTGGTCTGGCAGCTTGCCCAAGCCCACAAGGCTGGGATTCTGTTCCTAGGAGCTGTTTTCTTTCTGCTGCACTTCATCACGAGCTGGATGGCATTCTCAGGCTGTGTCTGGAATCTTCCCTAGTGCTAAGGCCACTCCTGCAGTGGCCTGTTCGGTTCTCTCAAAACTGGAAAGATTTCACACTATCTTCAGAAGTGCTTAAGTTTCTCACAGGAAGTAACTGGGAACTCGAGGACTTCAGTAGTTTTTCTTTCTTGAATGCCCCTGTCCAGCCGGTACCCTAACTTGTACTCATCAAGGAAAATTGGTCAGGTGGGATGGAGGTGGGGGAGGGGGGATGTTTTTATTTTTCATCAGACATTTGTAAATTTACTTGTTTTTCCTGAGTTGGTCTGGTTGTTTTGACCTTTGTCTTGTAAATACCTTGAAGATTCCTTCCTTACTATCTGAATCTCTTGGAATCACGGTGGTTTCCAAACTTGGCCGTGCATCAGAATCACCTGAGGTGCTTGTTAAACATGGGGAATTTCCTGCCGGCCTCTGGAGATTCTGGTTCAGGAGACCTACGGTGAGGCCCCCGAACATCTGTTTTGAGGAGGCACCATAGGTGAATGTGAGGGCAGCCAGATTTGGGAACCAGTGGGCAATCCAGCACTTTTAAAGGGAAGAAACGAGGGATGCCCTGCAGGGGTTGAGCTATTTTGAAACCACAATGAAGGAAGCAGAAAATGGCATTGAAAGTTCATCAAAGCTGCACACCCACACGGGTGAGATTACCACTCGTCATGGGAAAGCATGATAAGAATACAATCAAAAGCTTTCATCAAACCAACAGACAGTAAACGTCACTAAACTTACTAGAAAGTCCTAGCATCTCCAAAAATAACAAGATAAAACCCCAAACTTTGCATCCTTTATGAGCAAGAAGTTCTCTCTGATGATTCTGCCCAAGTAGAAGGAACCCAGGGAAAGCCAATAAGTGGTTCATTGTCTTGGGTCATTCACAATACAGTGATCACGGCCCACCTACTCTGAGGTCACGGAGAGGCAGCGTAAAAGAGGACAGTTAGTTTCTTTACCCTGATCTATTTATCATTTGGGATTTCAGAGAATGTGGGAGGTGGCTGTTGGGCTTGGTTTATTTTGTAGCAAAGCTTTTTAGAGCACGACTATGAGGCAGACATTGTTCCAGGCACCCTGTGCTGTTGGACCAGACAGAGTCCCTTATGAGCTGACATTCCTGTGGTGAAGACAGACAATAAACAAGTTAATGAAATATTAATAAAGATCACATCAGTTAATGGAAGTGATATGGAGAAAATGTAATAGGGTAGTGGAGGGGTGCTGGGGGGGACTCTTCTCTGAGGAGACAACTTTGAAGGAAGGCCTTGCCGGCCAGGCCTAAAGACATGAGAGAGAGTCGTCTCTCTCAGAGAGGTGAGGGGAATGGGAATGCGTGCAGGAGGGTTTCCCAGGAACTATGAAGGGGGTGCTCTTGGCTTCACCTTACATGGCCTCTCCAAGGGCCTAGGAGGGGCCTTAGCTATTTTGTAATTTTGTAATTTTTCTTAAAGACACACCCCACCCGCCCACCTACCCCTGGTTATGTGGCTTTCAGGCCCCATGAAACCTGGATCTGCCCCTGGGAATGTGAAGTACCAAGGCGCTGAGGTAAGGATGAACTTGGTGTATTCTAAGAACCCAAAGAAAAGAAGAAAATTGGTGTGGAGAGAGCTTTGCTTAAGAGGGAGTTTGGTGCTAGATTCATTCATCCATTCATTTATTCATTAGTTCATTCACTCATTTATTTAATACGAATTTATTGCATGGCAAGCACTGCTATGAAAAAATAAAGTCCCAATGGAGCTTCCATTCTAGTGGAGGGAAACAAAATAAACAAACACGTATCTAATGTGCTGGGTGGCAATGGTGACAAATGAAGCAGCCTAAGGAAGGGGCTGCAGAGTCAGGGTGGGGCGGGGTGGGGAGGGTTTGATGTTTTTTCGGGCTGGACAGGAAAGCCTCTCATAGGTCCCATGTGAACTGAGACCTGGAGGAGGTGAGAGTGGGCCAGAGGAGGGAAGACTATTCCACGCAGTGGAATAGCAAATACAAAGGTTCCAACACGAGAACATGATGGGCCTATTTGAGCAAGGTGCTAGGAGTAGAGGAAAGCAGGACTAGGTTATAGGGGACCTAGGTAAGGCATTTGGATTTTGTCCTAAGAGCTGTGGGCAGCCATTGGACAGCAGTGCTCTGGAAATCTAGGGAAAGAGAGAGCGCTGGATGTCTGAGGGCTCACAGCTGACTTCAGGTTGGGTCTGAAAGGACCCAGTGGAGTAGGCAGAGCTCAGCATAGAGAGAAGACCAAGCAGCTGCCTCCTCAGGAGCCCAGGCAAGGAGCCATGAACGCAGGCCTGTCTGGGGACCAGTTGCCAGACGAGCGCCGCCCAGAGCTAGAGTTCTCTGTGGGAGAGTGCTGGGCTCTCTGCAACGAGGTTGCAGAGGCACGTTTGTCTGAATTATGGAAAGCCTTGAAGCCAGGCCAGAGGAATTTGATACTTATAAATGTGAATTCCTGGGTGCCATGAGTAGAGCAGTGGTGACTCCACATTTTCTGGCTGAGAGCGTTTGGGGGATGGCTCTGGTTGAGGTAGGGGTGACAGAGATGGTCAGAGGATTTGTCTAAGGCTGGCAAGCACAAGTTTTTACCCAGATTGCATATTTACTTAAGGATGGCTTTGGGGAGAGCGGCTGGTAGAGATTTGAGGTCTTGCCCTAAAGCTACATTGCATAGCAAGCACACTGTTTTTACTTGAATGGTATCCTATTTGAGGTTACTAATAGGAGGAAGGCAATGAAAATTATGGGGGCTTAACCCTTGGCTCTGTCTTAGAAGAATGAAAATTACATAATGAAAGGTGTGATTTAGAAAGGTTGACAAGAGTGAATGTGGGGAGGTATTCATTCACTCCTTCAACCGTTCAGTTTATTGAATGCTCCAGTGTACCAAATGGCAGCATGGAACTTGGATCTTCTTGTGCTCAAACCCTGTTCCTACCACTTACTAGTCGTGTGACCTTGGGCAGGTTTTATTTAATCTCTTAGAACATCGGTTTCCTTACCTGTAAAGTAACAATACCAATAATTCCTCCTTATCCAAGAGAGATATATTCCATAGAACAATTATAACAATGTACTACAATAAAAGTTACGTGAATGTGGTTTCTCTCTCGCGCTCTCTCTCTCTCAGAATACCTTATTATTATATACTGTACTTAGGGTAACTGAAACCATGGAAAGTGAAACTATGGGTAAGGAGGGACTACTGTAACAATACCCACCTCAGTGGTGGTTGTGATTACAGATAATGTGCATACAGTGCCCAACCCACTGCTTGGCACCCAGTAGGTGCTCATTAAATGGTGACTCCTACTGGGTTGCAGTAGATGGGGTCACTGTAGGCAGAAAGTGGTTACTAGAGAAGCACAGATTTGCCACAATAAGGGCCTTCATTAGGGTGAGGGTGGGGTCTGTAGAGCAAGGGATAGTTTTGCGAGGCTTGGAAGAACACCGTGAATAGCACTTGGGAACTAAGGGAAAAGATAACATGGTTTTCAGCCAGAGAATGTTGAACTAGATGTTCCCAAAAAGAAGGACTTGGAAAGAAAGTGGACTGGGGAAGAAGTAACAGTTTAGTTGAATCTGAGGTAGTGGCCAAGTGGACTTTCTAGATTTGGGGGGATACAGTGGATTTCAGGAGCAAGACCTGGGCTAAGCAAATAGGTTTAGTATAATATCATGGTGACAGAGTACTAGTCAGGATATAGATGTGGTTGCTATAACAAAGACCCCAGAAAACAGTGACTAATGTAAGAGAGAAGTCAGAGCATAAGCCCTGTGGGGCTTCAGAGTCTTATCGTGTTGCTCCACGTTTATAATTGGTAGCTGTCATTCAAATGGTCCAAGATAGCTTACCGGTGTGCCTGCATTCCACCCCAGGAAGGGGCAACGGGGTAAAGGGAGGGCACACCCAGCCCCTCTGAGGGCACGACCTAGATACTGCAAACACACCTCCTCACATTCCACAGGCCAGACTTGGTTATATGTTCCCACCTAGCTGCAAGGGAGGCTTGACAGTGTAGTCTGTGTTCTGGGAGGCTGGATTTCTAGCTACCATTCTAGTATTTTGGAAGAGGGGAAGAACAGGTGTTCAGGGAAGATAGCAGTCTCTGCCATAGGCAGTATTAAATAAGGACCTGAGGTTAGGTGAGAACATGGAGAAAAAGAGTGCAACAGAAGTATTGTCATTAGTTGGACTTGAGTAAGGAGTTGACAAAAAACATGGAAGATAAACAAGTAGGCGAAACAGGCTGGTGTTGGATGTGGGTTGGAGCCGTGGTCAGCTGTGTCAGATCCTGCGGAGTCTAAGAGAATTGGATTTGGTGATTTGTCACTTATGGGGTGGGGGCAGGCAAAGGCTGGACCGCAGAGGGTAAGCCCTGGACAAGTAGAGGCAGTGGGTGTGGATCACGCTGGAGAGGCTTAGCAAACAGAAGGACCTGGGAACCCCAGGGGCCAGCCAGGTTAAGTGAAACTAAGTTCACATGTCTGAAGGGGTTTACAGATATTAATTTTACTTTTTTTCCCCCTTAAATTGGGAAGAAGCTTTTGAAAAAAAAAAAATCCTCTTAACTGAAAGGAACTAATCCTTTTGGGGAGTTTGCTAATGTGGACATAAATTTTTTCTTTGGCAGTTTTTTTCCCCATCTCCCCTAGATAATCTTATCTCCATTTTGAATCAGAAATCCTATTTATGGCTTTTCTGAAGAGAATTATTTCAAAGGGGGCAGATTCTTTGCCCTTTGGACTTATTTTCTTTTAAAAAACAGATAAGTGATCCCTCCTTTTTCTTGGAGAAGACAGTTAAATTATTAATTGAAAAACAATGATTGCGAGCCGAAAGGAGGCATAAATCAAAGCAGGAGAAATAAATTCAGCTGCTTCCTGTTTCTGGTGTTTCTTTCTTTTTCTTCCTTTGGAGGGAAACTAAAAATGCCGAAAGTCCATCTTTCCGTCAGGACTAGAAGAGGACTTAGCGCGGCTGACATCCTGGAGTGACACCGGGAACGGCGTGGTCTTCTCACGATCTTTCCCTCCGCCTCTGCCTCCCCTTCTCCCCACCGTAGCAGCCTCGCTTCTTACTGCTACCCCAAGTTCATTGATCAGGGAGTGTGGCTGAGGGCAGCTGAGCCTGGCAGCCGAGCCTGGTTTTGAAGGCCATCTGATTCCTAGGCCTGGGCGTGTAACCCACGTTTATCTCCACAGAGGTTCGTCCTCCACTGAATGCTTGTTGGGGAAGAGAAGGCAGAGGGGCAGCTGCAGCTCTCCCTGCGCCCTCGTGACTCGCCCCGCTGGCCTGACCCCACGGGCGACGAGGCTCCCGTCGGTGGTGCGAGCACAGCTGCTGCCAGCCGTGCCCAAGCACGTGCAGTGTGGAGCTTGGTTGAGATGATGCCCGAGGCCTCAGCACACACGGGACCTCAGGAAAAGAAAGTGTCACGGATGTCCCGCAGGCTTGGGGAGGGCAGGTGGTCTGAGTCCCAGTATGAGTCTCTGTCTCCGGATAAATTCCTTCTCCATCACTCTGGTGGGGTGGCTGGTCCCCCTCAGCTTGAGCAGTCCCAGCATCAGAAAAGCAACACTCCTTCCGAGAGAGGCCGGGGGGTTGCTGATCAGCAGAGCTCTGCCCTCAGGAAGCCGAAGAGGAAAGTGGATGGAACCAGGGCCCCAAGAGCAATAGTCTCAGATTTTTACCCAGAGCCCTGGAAGCTACTTCATAGGCTTGTTGAGGAGCAAGGGAGTTAATACAAGTGAAGTGGCTAACACAGTGCCTAACACACAGTAAGTATTCAGTAAACATAGGCTATTCTGTATTACCAGATGGGCCCAAGGCAGTGGCCCAAATCCTACCCCAGTTCCCTTAATTCCCACTAATTCAGTGTATCTCAAGGGTCCTCTATTATTGTCATTTATTTGCTTTGCGAATTACTCATAAACATCCTGATGTCTTCTGGAAAAAGCATGTGGAACCAACTTTGTTGAGAAATACATTTTAAAAATTCATCTTTGAACATTTTTAAAGTTATTGATGGCTGTGATGAAAGAATTTGAACCTGGCTGAAGAGTAGAAAGTAAGAAGTAAGTCTTTTCTCATTCTTCCTCTAATTCTCAGTTGCATTTCTTAAACGTCAAAAGGGTTACTTGGATATCCTTCCAAACTTTTAAAGAATGCCTATGCAAATGTAACGTTGAAAACACAACCTCCCAGATGTGCTAAGAAAATGTAACATCAGTTTTATGGATTAACTACCCTTCCTCAGTGCTGTCTCCTTCCTAGTTGGGGTGGGCCAGTGGGAGTAATAGAGTTGAAGTTAAGCCTTGGCCTCTGGACACAACATTCTCTGCTTTGGGCTTGGCTGGGCCGGTCGTGGGCTGTGGCTGGTGAACGTGGAGGCAGTTCTCCTGGTGGAACCCTCAGCCAGATGATATGCAGTGACAAATGCAGCAAATGTCTACCCTCACCATCACTCCTTCAGCTTTTCCTGAGAGCCAAGGGCAGCCTTAGAGTGCCCACCTGCAGCCTGAATATGCTCAATTGCCACTGTTACTACGTTGTCATTTTATGTCACTGCAGGGTCTTTGGGTTTATAGGTCCCCCTGTCTCCCAAGAGTTCCTAGTGGGAAGTGGGGTGCATGCTCCAAGTGGTTTTTGCTTTCTCCTTAACATACACTGTTCCAACCCCCAACCCCCAACCTTTCTGGAATTTCAGCCCAGCATGGGGAATGCAGATCCATGATGCCAATGAGTATATCTCTTCTTTCTCCTCATATTTCCCCAAAAGTAGAGGGTGGGCACCCCCCTTACATCCTATTCTCCTTTCGCCTAGTTCTCCTATCTTTCCGGAGGTTATAAGGGTGGAATGGTTGCTGAGAAGGAAATGGAAAAGCACATTGGTTGCATATCTTTAAAACATTATATCACTGCATGAAGTCTGTCATTCTGTCAGTTGTTCTGACCATTCATTCATCTAACTTTTCTTTACACAGTGTTTTGCAACTTGCTTTTTCACTTGATAACCTTACCATTGGAGCACACTTTCCTTTCCAGGGTACCTCGTTGCTTCTAACAGCTGTGTAGAATTCTGTCCTATAGCTATATCAGATTTTATTTACTCATCTTCTTACTGATTGACATAGATTATTTATGGTTATGAAAGTATGTCTTAAAAACACTTCACGCCCTCTGCCCACATTTTTCTTCCTCTTCCTTTGCAAATTGCTTTACTTGTCACCTACTGTACAAACAGCAGTATGACAGTTAACTTCTCCTTTCTTGTGAGTCCCCCAGCTGCTGTCCATTTCTTCCTTACATTTGTAATCGTTTGCTCAGCAGTTTCGACAGCAGGAACATAGGATCATGATTTCAAGGGAAGGATCAGCAGCAAAGGCAGGTGAATGTTCAAATCCCCAGGTGCCTATTTTTTCCTTAAGTGCATATTTTGAGTCCCAAGTGAGAGAGGCACATATTTAGAAAGAATTGGCATTCCTTCCTCTTTGCCAAGAGGAAAGGAAGGAGAGTAGAATTATGTGGTTGACAAGTTAGGATAAACCTGAATATAGTATATTCCACAATTTAAGGTTTTATTCTCTTACATAAAAGAGGTCTGGAGGTAGGCTCATCCAATGCTCATATGGTAGATCTATGAAATCATGTCTTTCTGTTCTGTTTACATCCATAACATTTTTTTTTTCATCCTCAGGATCACAGAATAGCTGCTGGAGCTCCATTCGTCACATCAACAGGCAGGAAAAAGTAGAAGCATAAAGGACAAATGAGGCATATGTCACCTATCTGTCTGCCTTTTTAGTGGCTTTCACAGCATCCCATGTAACACTTCTCTTTATATTCATCAGCCAGAACTTGATCATATGGGCACACTTACCTCTATCTAGGTACAGTGCATCTTGAATAAAACTGGGTTCTGTTAGTAGGGAATAAGGGAAAAGGTGACACTGGGTAGGCAGATAGCAGTTGCTATCTCATGTGATTTGCTCCATGATTTGGATTTCTCATTTCACCAAATGCCAACACATATGGGATAACAGTTGCTGCTCAGAGCAGAGAGGTGAAATGGCTTAAGTTTATCTCTTTACCCTTCCTTATCATCTGGGTTTTTGCCTCCGTCTAGGGATCTTGTCATAAACTGTTGCTTCCTGAATGATCAGGAAACCCTGGCGTCGCACTTGGCCATAATGTGGAAGCATATCGTGTGTTCAAAATTTCTTTTCCCCAATCTCCTCTTCAAAACATACCTGTTCTATGTACCATCTTTGGTGAACAGTCAGGCAGCTGGTCTGCTAGCTGAATCACTGTGAGCTAAGGAACTAGGAATCATTAGCTTACCCTGCTAGCTCCAGCTCCCATTGCCCTCCTTACCCTTCCACGTTCTCACCCTCCAGCTATGCTGAATCCCCTTCCTTGGATTCATTGTGTCCTTTAACAAGTCTGGACACTTGCACCAGCAGCCTCTAATGCCTGGGGTGTCCTCCCCATCCCCTCATCCCTTCCGCAGACCCATCCTGAGAATACTCTGCTCACTTTAAATGACCCAGTTCAAGCATCACCTCCCACAAGGAGTATTTTCTATTTTCTTAGCATTAATATCCTCTCCTCTGAGGTCACAGAGTCCCCCAAGTGCACTGTGACAGCGTTTATCACACTGAGTCATCAGTTAACGTATGAGCCTGTCTTCCTCCACTAGACCCTGAGCTCTTCCAGGGCAGGAAGACAGTGAATTTACCGTACAACCCCTTACATCTAAAAGAAACTCTGTTACCTTTGTTGAATGAATGAACGAATGAATGACAACTTTCAGTATCTGGATCCACAGAGTGAAAAAGAATTTCCCTGGTAGGGAGATCCTTTGGGAATGGGAGACCTTCTCACAGCCGTATCTTGAGGGTATCTCCCTACTTCATCGGAGCTTAAAGCATGCCTGTTATTGCCGCTATATTAAACTTCCTATCAGCAGCTCTGTGGTCAAGACTGTCAAGGGAGAAGGTCCTAGTTTGTGCAGCTGAAGGGACTCAGGAGACCTCATCAGCCACTTGAATAAAATGCTGGCCTTTCTATAATGGTTTATTTTTGAATAGGAATAGGTCCTTGGCACTAATCCTGTTTGAATCTCAGAGCTCTGTTTTGCAGAAAGATGAGCTGGAGACCTCAAGTTACATTTGTTGTTAAAGTTTGACCAGACACTTGTGTAAGTGCGTGTCATGCAAGACTTTGCTTAAGTAATTAACATTCCTGTCAAGGCTCCTTAAAAGGGTCCTGTGTTATAAGCCCCTCAAAAGGCTGATTTAAGCCTTTGAACTCCCAGCCTTTCTTTCAGTTCATTGCCAATTACCGATATGCTTAAGTTTCATTTTTCTAAAAAATGCAAAAAGGATTAGATTTTCCAGGAGAAATGTTTATTATTAGGAGAACCAACCTTGGAAAGTGAGGCGATTGCAAAATGAAGAGAATAAGAATAGAAGTGGCATTAGTGGATGTGTTGGGGGGAGTCTAAAAATACTTTTTAAGTTGAGAAATGAGAAGAATTAATGTGACTATGACAGCGGCTTTCAAATATTTTAGGGACTGTCATGAGATGAGCAATTTGATGCACCAGAGGGCTGAACTAGCGTTTCCTTTTCTTTCTTCCCTTTCCTCTTTCTTCCTCTCTTTCTTTTTCCTTTCTCCTTTTCCCTTTCCTTCTTCCTTCCATCCATCCTTTCCTCCTTCTCATTTCTTCTTTCCTTTTAGCTCCTATTAGGTGCCTTTAAGATTATGAGGTCCGTGACAAAAAATAACAAATGCTGGTGAGGATCTGGAGAAAGGGAACCCTGTACACTGTTGGCAGGAATGTAAATTAATCCTGCCATTATGGAAAACAGAGTGGAGATTCCTCAAAAAGCTAAATATAGAAATACCATGTGATCCAGCAATCCCACTGCTGGGTGAATATCCAAAGGAAAAGAAATCAGTATGTCTAAGAGCTATCTGCACTCCTGTGTTTATTGCAGCACTATTCACAATAGCCAAGATATGGAATCAACCTAAGTGTCCATCAGTGGATGAATGGGTGACGAAATGTGGTATATCTACACAACGGAATACTATTCAGCCATAGAAAAGAATGAAATCCTGTCATTTGCAGCAACATCAATGAGCCTGGAGAAGGTTACATTAAGTGAAACAAGCCAAGCACAAAAAGATAAATACTACATGTTCTCACTCATATGTGGGAGCCAAAAATGTTGATCTCTTAGAAGTACAGAGTAGAATAGTGGTTACCAGAAGCTGGGAAGGGTAGGGGGAGAAGGGAATAGGGAAAAGTTGGCTAATGGGTATAAAATTACAGTTATTAATAGATAGGGGAAATATGTTCTAGTGTTCTAAAGCATAGTAGGGTGATATACACAACTAATTGTGTATATCAAAATAGCTCAAAGAGAAGAGAGGAATTTGAATTTTCTTAGCACAAAGAAGTGATAAATGTTTGAGGTAATGGCTAGCACAATTGCCCTGATTTGATGACTACACATTGTATACATGTATCAAAATATCACATGTATCTTATAAATATGTACAATTATTACATATCAATTAAAAATTTTCAAAAAAATAACATTATTTTTTAAAAAGAATGTAAAGTCTGTGAGAATAGAAGAAGAATCTAACTTGTTGATAGAAGTCCCCTTGATAAATGAACGAAGGAATGAATATTACTACAATATACCAAGCTCTGGGAATATGGAAATGAAAGACGTAATCTAGAAGGGAAACGTGACAAATAGTTCACTGCAATGTGGAGTCATAAGTACATGGAGATGTAAGCACAGGGTTGCTAAGGGAGTGGGAGAGAGTGGGCATCTGCCTCCAACTGCAGGAAGAGGAAGGGGGTGCTCAGAAGAGCCTCCCTGGAGTTGGTCATGATTTACTGCATCTCAAATAAGGATCAGGCAGGACCAAGCGAGAGCAGGGGCCTGGAGGTAAGAGCATCATAATAACCGCTGTGAGCCCAGACTCTCTCTGTGCTACCTATGGGACAGGAGTGATGGGAGCTGACACTAGGGGTGGTCAGTGGGGCCACACAATATACAGCGAGGGAAAGGGTGTAGGTTCAATCCAGATGTGATGGGACACATCCATGGATTTTAAGCAGGAAGCAGACTGGCTGCTGTATGAAGGTGTCTTTGAGGTGAAAAGAAAATTCAGAAGCCATTCAGTAGACCAGGTAAGATGGTTTGGAAGACTAAGTAAAGGTTGGAACTTGGATATACAGGTAGAGATTGGAGAAGAGGGGATGGGTTTGATGCTTGCTCAGGATGGGTGACTAGATAGAAGATGGTGCCTTTTATACACTGGATAGTGGGTTTCCCAGTAATAAGTACTATATGTTATCCTTATACCCTCAATCCCTAGAGCAGGATCTAGTGCCCAGTAAGGTTTTAATTTTAATGTTTGCTTAACGAGTACTTTAATTGATGAATTATTTAATTATAGTAACTTACATACCATATGTGTCAAAGAGCGCTAGTTTTCTCCCAATATCTATTTCTTTCTTAGGAAAAGAACTCTGATCTGTAGCTGAGTACGTTGCCTTCCAGCTTAAAAAAAACTACATTTCCCAGCATCCTTTACAGATAGGTGTGGTCATGTGACTAAGTCCTAGTCAAGGAGATCCAAGTAAAAGTGTTTTTTTTGAATTTTAAGAAAGTCTTCTAGAAGAGGAGGGAAAAGCATCCTCAGCCCCTTCCCTTCTGCTCTCCTCTTCCTCCTTCCTGCTGTCTAGAATGCAGATGCACTGTGTGGAGTACCAGCTCTGTATTTCCGTGGAGGGCAGAGCAGTAAAATAGAAGAATCTGGTCTCTTCTGACCATGAGGCAGCCATACCAGCCCTACATTCCTTTGAGCAAGAAACATAGTTCTATTTAAGCTACTTATTTTAATTTTAGTTTTTTGGCTACATGTAGCTGAGCCTACTTCTCACTGGGGCAATTACAAAGTATTTTCATGTACATAATCTCTTTTGATTTTAACAGCTACCCTATAAGATATTATGATCATCCCTATTTGACCAGTGAAAAAACTGAGACTCAGGCATTATTTGGTTTCCATAAGGTCAGCTAGCCACCTAAGTCTTCTAACAGAGTTCAGAGCTCATTGCCACGACAGCACGCTTCCCTTAGCAGGCACATATCAAATGCTTATGAAATGGAATTGAGCTGAACTGGGTTGTCTTCGTATACCTACAAAGTTGGGTTTCTTAGTAAGAGTTCAGTGTCTTGCTGGCTTCCCTGGGATAAATCAATTCTATCTATTGTCTATCTATAAACATGTACATTTATATATATATGTATATGTGTGTAAAAAATGACATAGTAGTCTTAATTCAATTTATTCATTCCACCTGTTCTTCATAAAATATTTATGAAAATCTTACTGGATGTCTACTGCTGTTCCAGAAGCAGGGGAAACAAAAATAAATTAATCACATTCCCCGTCCCGTAGGGAGCTTACAGTTGATCTTTGAGGGTTCTGAAGAATTTCCTTCCCTTCCTAATTCTGACATGATAGTAGATCAATGTGTCCATTTCATCAGTTTATATGAAATTAATTTGGCTATTCAAAGAAAACCCACACCCTCAGCAGTGGGGCATGTTTGTACACCTTGTGGTGTTATTAGCATGTGATGGTCTGATGGAAGTTGTGATTCTTGGTTTCTGAACATGTGCGGGCACATTTCACCTACTGTGTCTGAGCACCTGGCTGTGTGGGCCAGAGGTACGACCTGAAGCTTTGGCAACTTTTTGAAAACTGAGGATGAGTTTTTAAGCTGGGCCTTAAGAGGCTCCGCAGTTGAAAACCTAGACAAGGAGTTCGTTAGGCGTTTACTTAGGTATTAACTTTATGTTCAGTATTCCTTCCCCAGGGCCTTATGCCTCAACAGGTAGAAGGAAATAGAAAGTTCTAGTATTAATTGTTACGTTTATTGAGCACTTTTAGATATGCTATCCATGTTACACCATTAATTATTTCATTCTAACAACTCTATGAAGTATCATATTCTGCGTTTTACAGATGAAGAAACTGAGATTTGGAGAAGTTAAGGAATTGCCCAAAGTTAACCCAGCTGATAAATGGCAGAGCTCAAATCCAGCTCTGTATGACTCCAAAGCTCCTTACCAAACTCTCCTGCCCTGACTCATAAGTTTAGTTGCATGTAGTTACAATCCGTCCCCATTGAGGCTGGGTGGGAAGAGTGAGACCACCCGGCTTCTCAGCACTTGTCACAGCAGAGGTGACCAGTACTAGTTGGTTATTATCATGAATAGTGTTGTCACTGGAAACTTCAGTAATAGCGTTTCTTCATTTAACATTTTCCCAGACATTACATTTGCTTAGGAAAACACCCAACTTGTAAAACCTATCTGAGCAAACTGACCACAATTTGTAATATTTCCTTTGAGAAAGAAAAATGAAATCCTGAGTTTCTAAAAGCCCATAAAGGCAATGAAAGGACTCTTTCCACCAGGGACTTGCATAGTTGCATGTCACAGCCTCTGAGAATTGGAAGTATTCAGAGACATTATTTTATTCTGTTTTGCTGTTATCACCTCATTCAATATAATCCTAGAGTTCTACTTCCTGTGTCCAGGGACTCAGTTTTGATGAGATCAGCTGCATATTAAAGATGATAGCCCCGTTTTTGGAGACTATTGGGTTTCAGAGTAGTTGACAAAATAATGAACTAAGCTTGAGTTGATCTTGAACTAAATATGGAAGGTAGTGATGATAGCAATAGAAACCAAAAGGGTTTTGGAGTCAGTTGGACCTGGCTTCTAACTCCACCTCCCCTACTAACCCACTGTGTGACCTTGGGCAAGTTCACTAACCCTCTTTAAGTCTGAATTTATTCCTCTTTAAAATGGAGATGTGATTGTTACCAATAGTAATCCCTCATAGGATTGTTACGAGGATTAAATCCTATGTTAGAGCTTGAGGGCAGTGCCTGATGCGGGGAAAACGCTGAATACCTGTCACTCATGATCCTTTATCATTCTCATCTTCGTACTCTGTCATGCGATGTCTCCGATGTGGTTAAAAACAGTTAGCTCCTTTGGAAGTTGTCAAACAAGTAGACAGGCATAAAATGCTGTGTGTTTGAAGGAGATGCTGCTCTGTTGGTTCTGTTCCCCAGAACTGTCAAAAGGACAGTGGAATCCCCTTCATTGAACGTCAGCTGTGCATGTCAAGACTGTGCCTCCTGGCTCCTGCATGCATCCCTCATGGACTGCAGGGCACACCCCAGCTCGGCATGTTGACATAGTCACCACCGTGGCTTTTAATGAGAACAATTTGTTGTACCCTGAAGCTTTTGAGTTTTGCGTAGGGATAAACAGATGCCAAGGTTTGTATAATTTCATGCTGGGTAATCTGGTATGAGAAGTATGATCTCTCTGGAAACTTCAAAAAGTTACCTAATCTGAGGTGAGTTTTTAGATCAGAAGAAGTTAAGGAAAGGCTGTATGAGTGTCTTATGGTATTATGCCCAAATTCTGTACCCTCAGCTCTTACACTGCTCAGTGACAGTGCTGTCCCATCTCAATTAAGTAGTCCTAACTGACAGTGTCTGGTTTTTTGTTTGTCTGTTTGTCTTTTTGTCATTAGTTACCTTTTCTGTTTGTTTGGTTGCCTTTGAAAAGCTTGTTTCAGGTTAATCAAATTTTAGTTTTCATTTCAACAGAGGGAATTGGTATTGCATATGGTCAGGCTAATGTTCTTAACTGGAAAATGACTAAGTATTGAACCAGGTGGTCTGAAAGGTTCTTACTTCAGATCAATTTCCTATGCCAAATAATATCACCTTTCCAGGAGGCCTTCACGTCTTGTTTTTCAATGACCTTTATTTTCCCCACATCCATGGTTATGTTCTACTTTGATTAGGTGCTGTCTCATCAGACTGGATTCTCTAAACTCTATGAGATTTAGTCATGTGGCCCCACCAAGTTTAGGATTTTCTAAAATTAATTCTTAAGGGGACTTGGTATGATTTAGGAGAAGCTCAATTCAAAGGAATTACTATAAGTAAAGGGCTTAGAATGGTGCTTGGTACATAATAAGCACTCAATAAATGTTAGGAATTGTGGTGGTGGTGCTTATTATTCCATCATTTTATGAAACTTGTTGGATAGATCCTGTATCCAATTGTGGGAATAAGTATGTGAAGTTTTCATTTCTTCTTGAGACATGACATCGTTAAAACTCAGATTGAGAAAGAAAATCCTACGAAGGATACTAAAATAAGTTTAGTTCCCTATAATGACTCCCATTTTTTTTTTGAGAGAGAGACAGGGTCTTGCTATGTTGCCCAGGCTGGCCTTGAATTCCTGTGCTCAAGCAATCCTGCCTCAGACACCCAAGTAGCTGGGACTACAGGGGCATGCCACCACACCTGGCTTCAACACTTCCTATTAGTTCTCCTGCTCCATCCCCTACCACTGTCATCAACCCTGCTGTGTTCACCTCTATATTTCCAGCACTTAGTACAGTACCTGGCATGTGGGAGATGTTCAGTTACCACTGAACTGACCTAAAGTGACCTGCCCTAGTCCTAATTCTGCCGTTTACTATTTGTGTGACTTTATTGCTAAAATTGGTGATTTTTCCCTCTGGACCCCAGCTTCCTCATTTACAAGAGAGGAGTTCGGACTGTAGGATCTCCTGACTTCCTCCTGGCTCTGACACTTCATGGCCCCTGTGGCATTTGGCTTTCTGTTGAATGGTGGTATGCTATGACACTTTATGCATAAACACTCATGCAAAGATGAAGTATAGTTTTACACAAGCTTTTTATGCTGGAAAATGAAATTTGTTTAGGATGTTCCTTTTACAACTGATGCATAAATTCCTCATTACATTTTGTACCCTTTGGGACCTTTAGAAATTGGTAGGGGTATATCTGTGTATGTCTGTGTATACTTCTGCATCTGTTGACAATTTACAGATAGATGGTAATAATTTTTTTATCAGGTCAAAGAAGTTTAAATAGTTATATCCTAGTAATTCACTTTTAGGAATCTGTTCTAGAGAAATAGCCTAGAATGCAGATAATAATTTATGGATAAAGTCCTAACAATCTTATAGTACTGAAAAACTGGATACAAAATAAATGCTCAGCAATGAAGCTTTGATTGTATAAATTTTTTATATACATAAATTAAAATATATTCAGGAGCAATATATCGTTCAATCTCAGCTATTTAAAACAGTAAATGTAAAAAGTAGAGGAATAACTTCAAATGATAATGATTATTTCTGGATAGTGGGATTATGAAATATTTTTATTCTCTTATTAACATTTCTCTAAGTTTTTTTACAATGAGTATTATTTTTCTTATGAGAAAAGTTATATTTAAAATTTTGAGCCTTACTCAAAATATAGGTAGTCCTGTAATAAACACTGAAAACATCAATGCCAACTTCTTTGCCGCATGGGAAATACCATGCCAGAAAAGAGTGAAATGAATCGAACTATTCCGTCCCCAAGTTCATTGTACACACCCACTAGTTTCGTGTTTGGCACCAGGACCTTCTCTGAAAGGTTCTAACTGTAGTGTCAATTGAACCGCCTGGCTGGGATCCATGTCCATGGCACTGTGGTTACAGGCGGAAAGAGAAGGTCACTCTATAAACCTTTTTGCCAATGACCACAGCTGCACAGCCAGCGAATATCTAAGTCTGCAGGAATTTGTTCAATGCAGAGTTCAATGTTTATAGAAGATGGTGCAGACCCAGGAAATAATAAAATGAATGAATTTAATTTCCCATTAAGTGTTTTGTGATGGGAAATATTAAACAAGGGCTTCCATAGAAAGCTATAATTGTAGAATTAGCAGAATACCTTCCATATCACTTTACTCCAAATCCTGGATTCTTTCAGCCTGTGGTGGGCTGAGGGAGAAGAAATCCTGCTGGGGATGATCCAGACTACTGTGGCTGTGCGACTTTCTGGTTGTGTGACTTTGGACAATTCACTCATTCACTCAAGAAATAGAGACTGAGTTGCCGCTTTGTGCCAGTGCAGATGGAGGACCTGTCCGCATGAAGTTTAATGCCCACGGGGGGAGGGGAGGTGGAGGAAGATGCAGACAAGTTCTTTCACTTATTTGCAACTCTCGTTTTCTTTGTCCGCCTTAAGTGCAGTTGCTCCTGGTTTGGTCTCAGGCCTTCTTTTCTCACGTTTCGTGGTCTCACTGGAGAGGTTCAGTTCCTCCCATCACTGCAGATGCTGCTTATTGAGAGGTGACGTCCGGTCTGTAAGCCCAGCCTGGGTGCCCTCCTGAGCTGCAGACTTGTGGAGCCAGGACAGTAGTCGGCTGGGTGGCTCCCCTCCGGAGTCTAACAACCGTGTAAAACTTGGCTTGTCCAAAACTGGGTTTGATGTCATCCACTCCTCTCCCCAAACCAGCGTGGATGGCTGTTGTCCATCCAGCGTCCTGGCCAATAATCTCCACTCTTCTGTTTTTCTACTGCCCTCTATGTCTAATGAACAGTCCAGTTCTGTGGGCCCCCCTCAAGTAGGTCTCACTCGTCTCAGTCCCCTTCTCCCTAGTCTAACTTCTGCTTGTCCTCTTGAGGTTTCCCCGCCACCCACCTCTCTCTCTCCAGTCATTGCTTCATGTTCCAGATAACAGATTAATCCTCCTCGAGTGTAACTCTGCCCGTGTCCTTCCTCTGCACAGCGCCCCGGCCTGGCAGCCATGGCCCTGTCTCTTTGACGTGGCCCCCTGACTTCTCCCTTCTCATTGCCTGCCCCTCTTTCCCTCAAATCTTAAAGCTTCAGCCATAAGAAATTACTTTCTTTCTTCCATATCATGCTCATTTTTTCTTATAACCTTTCTATCCTCACATATGCTGTTCCCTCTGTCTAGAATGTTCTCCCTTGCAACCCTTTCCCACATTTATCTGGGCCCCTCCATCTTATTCTTTAGATATTGAGTCAGATGTTACTTCCTCCAGGAAATCTTTCTCGAATTCCCAATTCCAGGACACCTCCTAGCTCCCCACCTCTCCTCTGTCATCAGTGTTAGCATGCTGCTTGGTCTGTTTCTTCTCGCCAGAGCACTGTGGGCTTGGTGAGGGCAGGGGCCACCACGTTTTGTGTTTCTAGAATTTAGTCCAACAATGGGTAATTGTAGGTACGTAGTAAATATTGATTTAAAAATAAACTAATTTTTGTATCTTCACTGATATTAATCTGATAATGTTGATATTGTTATTGTATCATTATCTTTATGCTTTAAAATCAACCACACTTTAAAAAATAATACACTGGAATAAAGACAATAATACATGGAACTACTGCATAAGATTCTTCTCAGAAAGGGGGAAATGCCTAAATAAGAATAATAGTTAACATTCGTTGAGAGCTCTTTATATGCCAGGCAACTTTTAACTACTTCCCGTGAATTATTTTGATCCCCCAACAACTCTATGAGCTAAGAATGATTATTCCCATTGTACAGATGAGAAAGCTGAGGTCCAGAGAGTTAAGCAACCAGCTTCAGGGTACAGAGCAGAGAGCGGTAGAACCAGTGAGGGCCGTCTGATTGCAGGGCCACCACACTTGCTGCCTCCCTAGGTGAACTCTAAAGAATCTTTAGCTCTGACCTTCTACTCTGTTTCTCTGCTTCTCGAAAGCAGAAGCAGAGTATGTGGCCAATAAGACATTTGCTGTTGTGGGTCTTCCTCTCCCTCAAACACTGTCCCCAGTTGCCAGAGGACCAGCACATTCAAATGAGATCAATCTTTCTCTCAAAGCCCTCTGTGACCCCATCCTCATTTCCTGCATAGATGTTTCCATTCTTTGTGACAGGCAGTGTAGCAGAGTGGCTAAAAAGTAGACTTTGAATTCCGACTACCTAGGCTCAAACCACAGCTCTGTCACTTGTTGGGTTTATGACCTTGGGTAAATTATTTAACCCTCTTGTGCCTCACTTTTCTCATCTGTATAATGAGGATAATAATATTACATAACCCACAGACTGTTGTAAGGATTAAAGAGGTTAATATATGTGTCATGTACTTAGAACAAGGCTTGGCACATAATAAGCACTAAGTGTGCATTAGTATATTGCAATTTAAAATAATCTTGTTAAAATTTACTCAAGCTGGTGTTAGGGTACTTTGATTATTAAGTACCAGGGTAGCTTGACTACCTATAGAGATATAGACATCTACCAGTTCTTTCATCTCATTATGGGCTTCGGAATATATACATATATACACACATATATAAAACACAGAAAGATAAAGGTAAATCATCTGAACAACTCCACATGAAAGGTTTTCATAAATCTTGTAAAAGTTGGGCCAAGTTTAAAGATCGCTGCTTAGATTGGTTGAAATTCTTTCATTGTGAACATTCTAATGGAGATAATTATAAAGGGAGGATTCGGGATGGTCTGCCTGAAGGGTGCGTGTGTGTGTGTGTGTGTGTGTGTGTATGTGTGTGTGTGTGTGTGTGTGTGGTCACCAGAATCATGGCCTTTTATCTACCTGTGGGTATGAGAAGGAAGAGTTGGCTCAGGCTCAGAGAAAGTCAGCAGATGGTAACGCCTTGTCCTCAGTCTTGCTTGTGCGACAGCTGAGGAGCAGTATATTGTGTGTTATCAGCGTCTCCATCCCTAGCCCCACATTCGTGGGCCTCGCTCCAGCCCTGGTCAAACCCACCTTTCCACTGTACGCCCTTCCACTCTTACTCTTTCTCCTGCCTAGAACTTTCTCACACTCTCTCAGTAAAACCTGATTCAGTGTGTGTCTTATGGCCCAGTTGAAAGCCATTTCCTTTCCGAAGCTTTCTTCTGAGCCCCTCACCTGTTTTCTTTTCCTTCTTAGCACCATGTGTATTTTCACCTCTGTCTGTGGGGTATTTACAGGGAATTTCCCCTCGAGCCTGGGCTCTCTGCTTACGTTTTTCACATCCGCTCTTTCATTTCACCCTTAAATGAAGCAGACTTTCACAACGGCATCGTGAGGTATGTGTTGTTATCATCCTTACTTTCCTGAGGAGGAGTCCAAGACTCAGAGAGGTTAAGTGATTTGCCTAAAGACACAAAGCCCAGTCAGACTCCAACTCTGCTGCTTTTTTCCCTCTGTCCCAGGCTCCCTCCTTGAAGACATGTGTCATGTCTTGCTCAAGTTTGTGTCTCCTTGCGGTGCCTAGCACAGCTTTAGGCTCAGTAAGTTTCTTTATTTGTTCAACCTATGTTTACTGAACCTATGAAGTGTTAGTTAGGTCTTGGGCATTGGCATTAAACAAACATAGATGTTTGTGGAGGAAAGAAGAGAAGAAAGTGACGTGGTATTGGCGCTTTAATTTTACTTAGTAGGTGGGTCGCATAGAGTTCACAAACTCAAACGCCAGCTAGGGCAGGCAGGTGGGAAAAATGAGTCAAGAAGATTGGGTATAACCCACTGAGGAATGACGGGCACTCCTGCTAACCGGACATCAGCACTGTCTAATGGAGGTGACCACAACTTAACTTCAGCCGATTGTTGCCACCTTGGAATGTGGGCCCACTGTTTGGAGATTTTCAAATTTTTCAGGAAGAGCTGGAAATCCTGACTTGTACAATTTCCTTACAGTCAATGTGGCCAACTAACTTAGAGTTTTAAAAAGACTGAAGAGCTAAACAACACACGGCTGGGATTACCACGTACCACCTTGAAATGCCGAGTGCTGAGCCGATCGCGCAGCCCACGGCACCCACGCTTCCGATGCGGGAGCCAGAGCCGAAGAAGGGCCAGGCCGCGCCCTTTCTCCTTCTCCTCCTTGGCCCCGGATGCCGGGCTCGCCCACCTGCAGCGTCTGGCTTTGCAGCAATCACTCCGCCTCTTTGCCCCCTGCCCTCCTGCGCTGTCTTGCTTTCTCTCCCTGCTGTCGAGCGTGGTGACTGTCCTGTCTCCTCTGCCGAGATCCCCGGCACTGGGTCTTGCTCTCTAATTTAGCTCCTTGTCTTTATTGTGATGAATGAGGCTGAGCAGATGACAAGCAGAGATCACTAGGCAGAAGATCAAACGCTCGCCCTGGGCTGCCCGGAGCATATTTATGACCGAGCTGCTTTGGGAAGTTCCACCCATGATAATGCGGTGCCTGCGGAGAGTGAACTTCTACCCTCTGGATACCTCTCCCCAGACCCAGTGGGGAAAACAGAGATTTGTAAAAGGGCTGCCAAAGGACGACCTCTGAAAGCAGAATCCATGACAACCTGTTAGGAATTTTCTCCTCAGCTTCGCGATCTGGTGACTACAAATTAACAGCAATATTCACTTGAAACGGTAATAGCCATAGTTGTGCTAAGTGACTCCTGCTTCAGCGATATTGGGGCACAGGGTTGCTGGAAATATGATTTTAGGGGCATCAGCAACAGCCTTGCTGGATGTTTGTTAAAATGCTAATTCCTGGACTTCACCCCAGATCTAGGAGTGGGGTCTGGGAATATACATTTTAACAAGGATCTTGAGTGCTTCTAACGACGTGAAAATTAGGGACCTATGACTAATGATAATAATGATAATAATGAACACAGCGCATGAAGTGTTCTAAGTGCCATATATTTATTCCTTACGACATGCCTGTGAGGTACCTGTTGCTCTAAGTATGGAGTAGGTAACATTGCCCACAATTATTTTGGGTGCTGCATGGAGGAAATTTTTTTTTAATTTTTGAAGTTTTATATTAAAAGCTTATGTATTTAATTAACCCACTAAACTCATAATTTCACGGATGTTAATACTTAAGTAAAGGCTAAATTTATTTAAATAAATATAGTGAATTTTTAAGTGAAAAATAGTAAATTGAAAGGGAAATATTAACTAATAATTCTGGCAGCAAAAACTATGAAAGTAGAATAGGAATTATTGAAGTTTGCAAAGCATTGAGATGAGTGGAAAAGCTCTGTACTGAGCCAGAGAACTTGTATGTAAATCTGGAACTAAATTCTTACTTGCTGTGTGCCCTTAAGCAAATCTCTTTACCTCTCTGAGCCTTAGCTTCATTCTCAGCAAAATGGAAATGTTAAAACCAACTTTGCTGGGCCATGGTGAAGAGCTTATGAGAAAACAGATAAAAGAACACATATCAGGTGGTCAAGAAATATTATTGAATATGGATATTACTCAAATCTTCCTAAAATATTAACTGAATATGAGTCTTTAATGTGGCCACTACTTGAATCTTCCTTAAAATGTGTCAGAAATACAAACTCTTATTTTAGTATGTCTTTCTCTGAGCCATGGCTTCATTGCATATACTTAATGGTATACAGGGGAGAGCACTGAACTGGGAGTCGAAAGATTCGGGTTCTAGTTCCTGCTCTGCCTCTGGCTATCTACGTGACCTCTTACAAGACGTTTAGCCTTATTGTGCCTCAATTTTGTAATCTGTAAAGTGGGTTACACTAAAGGACTTAAAAAGTTTCTTCCAACCCCAACATTCTGTTTGCATCAGAGCCATTTATTATCTACAACGAATGGAGAACAGGCAGAGCTTAGATTAAATATCATTTTAGCCCAGTAGACGATTTGCCAGAACTACTCTACAGTGGCCCAATTTACTGGTTGCATTTTCTCAAGTTCCTTTGGAGATGCTCATTAGAGTAAAACCAAATGGCTGGCAGAAAGAAGAGGAAAAAAGAAGACACTGGAGCATGGAATCTGGACTCCCTTCAAGCTAGAAATATCTCCCAAATGAATAAAAAGTGATTATATTTTTATAGCACTATACTTGGACAATAATCTATATCTTGTTAATGGAATCATGCTAGCCTTGGACTACAGAGAGATCCATAATTAAACTGTGTCTACTTCTTTTGCCTTAGAACTAGCAATGAAATTTGGATTTTTAAAGTGGAAGATCTTCAGTATTTTAAAAAAATGAATTAATGGCAAAGATGGCATAATTAGCTGCCTGGGTGAGCTCTCTGAAATCATCTTTTTTGGGTCAGCTGTCTCCCAGTTAAGCAGTTCTGCAGAAATCTTTCTTTTTCAAGCCCGGAAGTGTAAAACAGAAAAATCATGGGATGCTGAAATTGCTGAACACACACGAAGTGGTGCCACAGTGTCCCCACCCTGTGCCAAAGCAAATTTCTGAGTGTTATGTAATTTCTCCCTGGCTTTGAGCTCCCGTGATCCTGTCTGAGGCTGATGCTGTATAGTCTGCTAGGATCATACCCTATCAGGCATTTTGTTGGTGAGTGACATCTTGCCAGTATTAGAGAGACCTGTGATTGGGATGGGGGGAGCAGCTGACATCTAGCATCCTCATTTTCCAAAATTCATGCTGGGGATTGCTAAAACAGACAGCACATATTGGCTGAACAGTAAATCATGACTTTCGAGGGTACATTCATTCATTTGGAAAGTATTTTTGATCATTCACTGGGATAATAGTACAGTGGGGAATTTGAAAAAATGTATTTTATATGATTTCAAAAACAAAGTATATGGTAGAGCTTTTGCCCTCAAGGAATTTACAGTCCTTTAGAGAGCCAAGACATGCATTTGTAAGTTAAATAACACACACGAAAACTAGATACCCCTGCAATGCAGCAGTGGTAGATTTGACAACAGGTAATGGCATGGAGGATAAGTTCTGGTCGGGTGACTTTGTTTAATTCTCTCATGTTCCCAATGAGCGAGCTGAAGCACAGAGAGATAGGAAAGACCGGATTGAGGAAACACATCCAGGAAAGGTTTGCGTTGATGCTCGAATGCAGATGGATCTCCTAATGCCCTCTGCATTCTGTTTTCTGCTACTCCATGACTGCCTCTGTGTATGTGTAAGCATGAATTTAGTGATTTCAGAAAACTGTTGATTATCAGAAGGGGAAAAGTGGCCAACTTTAAAAGTCGAAATTCCAATACTACTCCAGGAAATGCGTAGAACCAGAGAGACACAATTTGACTTACTAAATGCAATCCACATCTCTCTAGCCCAGCCCTCTCTAGCCAACATCATGTCACTAACTAGATATATACTGTTGTTAAACTCTGGTACTGTCAAATTATCATCAACTTTCCACCATTTGGGAGAAATTTCTAGCATGAGGAGAATCTAGATCCCTGGTTTCTTGGTGTCTTCTTTTTTCTTCTTCCTTTTGTCAATCATTTGGTTTTATTTCTCACAAGCACCTCCAAAGGGATATAGAAAAATGAAACTACAAGTTGAGTATCCCTATCCAAAATGCTTGGGGCCAGAAGTGTTTCAGATTTCAGGTTTTTCCTTTTGGAATATCTGCCTACATATAATGAGATATCTTGGGGCTGGGACCCAAGTCTAAACACAAAATTCATTTATGTTTTATGTACACCTTATATTCATGGCTTGAAGGTAATTTTATATAATATTTTTATTAATTTTGTTCATGAAACAAAGTTTTGACTGCATTTTGACTGCAACCCGTCACATGAGGTCAAGTGTGGAATTTTCTACTTGTGGCATCATGTTAACGCTCAAAAATTTTGGATTTTGAGGCACTTCAGGTTTTGGATTTTCGGATTAGGAATGCTCAACCTGTAGTAAATGCGCTGTAATTTCCATTCAGCAGCTCTGGGAAATTGCCTGTCTTCACTGAATTTTCTCATCAGTGAAATGGAGATGATAACAGCACTGACCTCGTGGGATTGTTCTGGGAAGCAAAGGTGGTCACACAATTTAGAACACCGCCAGGCACCGGGTACGTGCTGTGGCGTTCTTAACCGTCTTCTGCCGTGCTTCGTCATTCCAGGTGTTTCTGCCTTTCTTGTCCCTGCCTCTGACACACACTCCCTCAGGCCACATACTTGTGGCATGCACATCTATACCAAAATTTTTCACTCCTTTTGTAGAAGGAAAATATTTGTATCTTCTATTCCTTATCTTAGATCATTATCAGAGCACTTAAGTTCAACCTCCCAAGAAATGCCAATTTTGTTGGTGATGATTATCTGCACAGATTTTCATACTGGTTACAATTGGGAGTGCCTCAGGGATCGTCAACAATAGCACTCTCATTTTACAGATGAGAATACTGAGGCCTGGAGAGGTTATTTGTCCATCCATGGTGAATGTGCACTAGAGGTTATCCGGTTAGTAGCCCAACTAAGATTAGAACCCAGGAATCTTGACTTAATCCCAAATGACCTCTTTTTTTTTTTTGCCTTCAGGGAGGGGAAGAGAAAGTAAACAGTGAGTTCAGTTAGCTACAGGAAGGTAGACCAGTTCAATATTTATTAAATGAGTTTTTGAGGAAATTGTTTGCAACCTTTGTCTTCCTGGCCAACAATTTCCTCTAATAGCAAAGTCATATTAATGTGTATAGATAATTTTGGTTTCAACAATAATTATACTTTTATTGGGCACCTACTGTGTGTCAGATCATGTATATACTTTTCTGCTGAAAATCCAGTATGGGCAGGAATTACATTTATTTTGGAGATTATTCTGTCTGACGTTCCTAGACATACTGGCCAGCACATCTGGCACGTCTAAACACTCCATAAATAATTGTAAAATGTTATAATTTTGTTATTATGCTTTATAACACTGAACATTGGTATGTCATTCTATGACCCAGAAATTTCACTTCGGGTATATAAGCCAAGGAAATTCTCATACGGTTCTATAAGGGAACATGTACAAGTATGTTCGTGACAGCATTGTTGGTGGTAGCTGGGAATTGGAGACAACCTGAATGCTCATCCATATTAGTCAGGGTTTTCCAGAGAAACAGAACCAATAGGATATGTATATAGAGAGAAAGAAATTTATTGTGAGGAATTGGCTCCTGCAATTATGGAGGCTGGCAAGTCTAAAGTCTGCAGGGTGGGCTGACAGCCTGGAGACCAGGGAAGTGCTGAGGCTGTAGTTCAAGTCCAAAGGCTGTCAGGCTGAAGACCCAGGAAGGGGCGAATGTTGCAGTTCAGGTCTGAAGGCCATCTGCTGGCATAATTCCCTCTTGCTCTGGGGAGGTCAGCCTTTTGTTCTGTTCAAGCCTTTGACTGATTAGATGAGGACCACCCACATTATGGAGGGCAATCTTCTTTACTCAGAATCTACTCGTTGAAATGTTAATCTCATCCAAAAACACCCTCACAGAAACTTCCAAGATAATGTTTGACCATATATCTGGGCACTATAGCCCAGCCAGGTTGACACATAAAATTGATCGTCGTACCATCCCTGTGGGATTATATAGGTAAAATTTAATGGATGCAAACTCTGGGGTACTGTATCAAATAAATGCAAACTCTGGGGTACTGTATCAAATAAATGTCCAAAGAGGAAAGCGATGGTGTTCTCAAAGGAGTTTAGCTGAAGAGAATTTAATAAAGGGACTACTTACGATGGTGGACAAAGTTAAGGAATTAATGGGGACAGAAAGGCACCCGGGGACTAGCAGCAACTAGGCCTGGAAGATAAGGAGGGAGGATGATGTAACTGCAGCCCAGTGAGACCGAAGCCACAGAAGGGACACCCTGGCAAAAGCTATGGCTGTAAAGGACGGGACCTCCAGCCAAATTCTCAGTAAGGCAGAATGGGAGGGACAGGGGAGGAGAGGCAGGGTGGCAGCCTGTAAACGCGCCACTCCTTCCTCCAGCCTTCAGTCTTCTGGGGGTGCCTCTCAACAGTCAAACGCAACCAGAAGCCGGTGGGCGTGGAGCTCTAGGTTATGTGTCTGCAGAGATCAGCCTTGAGGGCACACAGCTGGGCAAAGAATGACCGAATGGCCCGAAAAGGGCCAAAGACAAAAGACCAGCATGAGTAGTATGCAGCAGTTACAAGTAACGAAGTAAATATGCTCATAATGACATGGATGAATCTGAAAATATGGTGCTGGGTAAAAAAAGGTAAGAAATATAAGGGAATCCAAAACACTATTCTAATTATGAAAATGAAATGCACACAAAACAGCAGTTCACATTTGCAAGAGTATTTGGGAACAAAAGCATATACATAAACCCTGTGGAAAGGCTGCATATGGTAGGGGAGAGGAATGTGGATTAAAGGGCATAAATGGAAGAATAAATAAGAGAGAGAAAGAGGTGTTTCATGGACCAATGATGATAATGTGCCATGAACAGAGGAGAGTGATTAACTCAACCCCCTGCATCAAAGATCCAACTTAAAAAAAAGAAAAAGTATCATTGTTATTAATTTCTCTGCTATACAGATGAGACAGCTAAGGCCTGGAGGATTTGAAGAGCTAGCCCAAGGTCACGGAGATAGTGGGAGATCCCTTGAGGGAATGAGAGGCCAGAGATAGTCTCGATGCAAATGCTTCTCTTCAGTGACACTGCCATGACCCCACCTTGTTGAGACAGCTGATCCACATAATACAATGATTTAAGACCTGTGTGAACTTAAATCACTGCTGTTCATTTTTGTGTTCTTGCCTGGGACCAGGGAAGAACTTTTCCAAATACTAACGTCCTACTTTCTGAATTTGAGCACTTAACTTTAGAAAAGCACCATCATTGGCCTTATACCTATCATTAGCCAAAACTTCTGTAAATGGCATCGTTTTGGGGGCAAGGTAGTTGTCAGGTTGGGCCTGGGCAGACATAGAAGTCAGCTGTTATCTCCAAGATCGCTTTCAATCTCTTTCTCTTTTACATCTGTCAACAGGCGTCTCAAATGGTTTATGTGAAGCTTAGAAAATGGGGTTTGAGTTTAGCTGGAGGAGATGATGGCCTCAGCCACCTGGCTCTGGGAGGGAAGGAAGTGGGATGGCCTTAGCCATACTGGTCCTCTGTGTGAGAGGACCAAGGAGCACTTCCCCCTCAAAGGGCGCTTGTCTCTGGGGCTAGAATGCTATCTGCCCGCAAACCTAATCCTGTCCCTTACATAGCTCCCCGGGCTAGGTTTTCAGCAGAGAGCAAAGATGGCAGCAGCCCCACAAAAGCCATAGTGATCAAGTTAGCAGATTTTGCAAGGAGCACAGACAAGGCTTTGGATTCTGGGAATTATGAGAAGGAAAAATATACCTTTGTCTGGGTAACTCACACTGCCAGATTGGAGAACTCTGAATTGGTTTGGTGTCATTCATAACAATGGTAGCAGTAATAGTAATAATAATATCTAAGTTTGTTTACCTATTCTACAGGAGGCACAGTGCCTAAAGGTTGACATCCATGGTCTCATTCCATCCTCACTACAACCTCGTGTTGTGCTGGTGAGGAGACCAAAGTCAATCAGGTTAAGCAACTTAACCGAGAACAGAGCCGGAAGATAACTCAGGTCTGACAGCCTCCCCAGCACCTGCCATTTCCTCACAGATGTCCTGCCCCAGTTCTAGTAGCCTAGGCTGTCCTGAGACGGTGTAGGGGAGGAGATGGAAGGTTGG
The DNA here is from genome assembly GCF_000956105.1 of Propithecus coquereli. Lineage (NCBI taxonomy): Eukaryota > Metazoa > Chordata > Mammalia > Primates > Indriidae > Propithecus > Propithecus coquereli. The sequence goes on along the minus strand of NW_012138302.1, from coordinate 4,786,581 downwards.
AACTTCCAGAGAAGGTTGGAACTTCCCAGCGGGGCTAAGTAAAATCTCCCAAGGCCCAGGGTAGTGCTTGTCTTAAAGGCAGGGCTCTCTTATTGGGGTTGTACTCTCCTCTCCTCACCTACAGAGAGATCCTGTGTTAGCTTCTGAAATGTCCAGTCAGGTGAGAAGGGAGTTCATCCAGTTATACAATCAGGATGTAGATCCTGCCAGACTAGGTCAGTGCAGGGCTCCCTCCTGACGTCTTGAGAGCTGGTGTCCTGGGATGCTTTGGCTGGGTTGGGGGGCTCGGCCTGGTCTGCAGGAGTGGAAAGATATGTAGAAGGCAGGGGAGGGATGGCTGGCCTAGGAGTGTAGGTTTGCTTCTAGAAAGCAAAGATCCCTGGTATAGAAGTAGGGGCTCCTGGGCTGTCGAAGTGAGTCCATGTTAATTTCCCTTGCTCTGGTGCTCCTGTAAGTCCATCCTATTGGAGCCACACACTCCCTTCCTTCCTTTGCAACCAGTGCCCCTAAGTGAGTCAAGCCCGCTGACTCCAATTTGTTTTTTCGTACATTGCTCTCGCTGCTCCCTTTTGGTTTTCTCTTTTTTTAGGATATTTTGTCCTAGTAGGCAATAATGCTAAAAATAAAAAATAAATAAATAATAATAAAAAAATAAAATACTTCTACTAATAATAATAGGTGACGATCACCTTTCTAGTTGCTTCACATAGACGATCTCATTTGATCCTCTGCAGAACCTTATAAATTATGATCCCCAATTGGCTGCTGAAGAAACCGAAGCCTGGAAAGGTTAAGAAATTAGTTCAAGGTCACCCAGCGAGAACATTGAGGAGCAGGGAACAGAACCCTATTCTGTTTTCCTTCAAAGCCCGGGATACTTTCTACTTGACCACATTGCCTATAAAATGGGGGTGGTAATAACAGTTGCTCTGCTTGCTTTGCAAGCCTGCGGTGAGGATCAAATGAGACAGTAATTGGGAAAGCACTTTGAAAATTGTAAAGCACTATATAAATATATGGTATTATTCTAATGTATCACTGGCCTACAAAAACACCGCTCAAACATTTCATTTAAGAGAAGACACACCAAACCATTATTCAATAAGATAACACCGTATGTGATCCTTTTATCATTCCAAGAATGTTTATGAAGTCCACAAAACCAAAGCCATTAGGAAAGTTTTGTTTTCTGGGTAGGCTTAGAAAACTTGGAGCAAGCTCAAGAAGTCTTTAAATAGCCAGGAAGTTAAACTGAAGAGACTGCATTAAGTGTCAGAGAATTAAATGTCCTTTCATAGACTCTGGGAGTTTAAAATATATGCTTTCAATAAATTAGAATATTCCGAGGAGCTGCTTTCAAGGAGTGGAATGGGAATCCCTTTGGTGCTATAACAATAATAATAGAAAATAATAACGGTAGTTATAGCCAGTAGAGTAACTTGAAGAGCATTGGCTATCCAACCAGACTCCTGGTTTACTAGATACATAACCCGGGCAAATTATTTAATCTTTCTGTACCTTAGTTTTCTTATTGCTAAAATGGGAATAATAATAGCACCTACCTTTTGAGGCTGTTGTGATGATTAAATGAGTAATTAGAACTGTACCTGCCATATAGCAAACACTCGTAAAAGTTACCTCCATGCTATTATTATGCTTTATTAAGCACACAAAATATTCATGTACAACATAAGAATAGAATGATAAAGAGACTAAATTCAGCTGTCATAATTAAGAGCCTCTAATGTGCCAGGTATTATGCTCCTACTTTATATGCATTAAATCTTTACTCATCATAGCAAACATCAGAAAGAGATTTTTATCACCACCACCCCCAATTTTATAGATAAGGAAACTAAAGTCCAGAGGACTCTGTTTGGTAATCTGAATTACTCTCTAAGATTTCTTTATTCTTTACTACTTTCTCAAACTGCTAAAGCCTGGCAGCCAGTGGCCAGTGCTCTGTCCCTACATCTGGTTGATATGGAGAGTGAGGAGGACTGTCTTGTGTCCTGAAGGAGAGGAGACCCCTCTAGAAGTGATGGCTAAGAAAGTCCAGACTGGCCTTTCCACACCTTTTCAGGATTCTGAAGCTAATCAGTGATGACTCTACCCACTTAGAGCTATTTTCAAAGCTGCTTTGAACCAGATTTTAGGGTTTTAGAAATATTCAGGAGGGCAAGAGTGTGGGGCTGTTACCCTGAAATCCCTCAGGAAAGGTCCAGTTTCCAATGGGGTTGATTTAGGATGACAGCATATCAGTTCACAGCATTAAAACTTCCTTTAGCTCCCCCTTGTCCAAGAGGACAATGTCCTCATTCTTTAATATCATGGTTGAGTGGAGGAGTGAGTTTCACCTTCAAATTCGAACAGACCCAGATCTGAATCCAGGCTCTGTCATCAACTAGCTGCGTGATTTTGACCTGAGGTAAATTTCTCAGAGCCTTGGTTTCCTTATCTACTGAGCAGTGCTTCCTTGCCAGATATCGGAAAGATTAAATGAGATGCAAAGAGTGCAAAGTACCCCACCCCTGTGTGGCTCACAGTAAGCAGTTACTAATTATTAGTTCCCTTCCTTTCTCTTAGCAAGGCACGCGTAGCCCTTTCTAAACAGGCCTCAGTCTATTTATTAATATACTGTCCTCTCTTTTGCTATGTGCCCGATAGTTCATGAAGACCAAGCTGAAGCATGCTGTTCCCAATTTTGCCACAGAAATGAGATCATCTGTGTGGGATTGCCCAGTTCCATGCCGGGGACAAAATGGGCTCTACATAAGGTGGACTGAATGAGGGTGGCAGAACGGTTGGAGACAGGAAGATTGATAGTGTTTTCTCCAGAGGGGTTCCCTGGGAACCTCAAATTCAAGAAAGCCTATAAGCGGGGCTGTGGATTGGAGGAGGGGTGTGGTCAATGAGAAACAGAGCTCTGGGGCCTGTAATACTGCCTTCCACCAACCAAATATTTTTCTCCCCTACCCCACAGGCCAGACCACAGCCAGTCACATTTAAAGCTTGTGGTTTGTCCATCCTTGGAAGAGTGCCACATGGAATAGGATTATATTAAATGCATAGTGATGGCTTTGCGGCCCAGACAGAGAATTGTCCCAGGCTATTTCCATGTGGGATACTAGTCCTGTAAATGTTATTAGGCTGTGCAAGCTAGCTACTCCTACTGCCTTCATGTTGACTTTCTTTGTATCAAACATAAGCTCCCGAAAGAGTTCTGTGCAGAAGGCCGTTTAAGGGCTCACGCAGCCTCCAGAAGTTGATTTGGGGATGCACAGCAATGCGGTCTGCTGGAATTGCATTTAGGATTCTGACTTAATGTGTATTTTCATTCTTGTGTTTCTTTTGGTCCTATTCCATGCGTCAGATAGCTGAAAATAGACAGATATACAATATGAAGTCTCTTTGGTTTCTATAGTAACTCATTATTTATCTGGCATTGTCAGCTCATTAACTGTTCCACCTAAGTGAATTTTCCAACTAATCGAAGCATTCCCCATTAAATGCCAAATAGTTTGTTGTTTAATGGGAATCTTTCTTAATGGATTACCCATATGTACATCTCTGTCTTCTTAAGGAGGGCTACGTTTTCACAATACTGCATGGTTGTCATTGTGCACTTTTGGATGGTGCTGCCATATAGTAGAACATGCCTAGGGTCTGTCGAACCCTGGAATAATTGCTCCAAGCTGTTAGGCTGTTTGAGTCCTTAGGTCTCCATTCTTTCTTTTCAGGGTAGTTTGTTGTTTATCTGCCTCCATCTCCTTTCCTACTGTCAATTTATTGTCTAATCAACTCTGGACTGGGGAATCTGATAATGAAGCTTGTGAAAAATGCATATAAACAGCTCCTGAGTGAAGATCTCTTGAGCTTTTCTAACAAGTAAGAGCTTCAGCGCATCAGTGGTTCTCCACAACAGAAAGCATCTCGCCTTGGATCCTATTTTGTTAGCTATTTGTTTACCTAGTCTGCCAAATTTGAGTTTCAGGAACCAAATCCAAATGTTGGTTAGAACTTCCAGTTACTACAGGTTGAGCATCCCCAATACAAAAATCCTAAATCTAAAATGCTCCAAAATCTAAAACTTTTTGAGTGCCAACATGACACCACAGGTGGAAAATTCCATACCTCACCTCATATGATGGGTTGCAGTCAAAACATAGTTAAAACTTTGTTTCATGTACAAAATTATTGAAAATATTGTATAAAATTACCTTCAGACAATGTATATTAGGTGTGCATGAAACATAAATGAATTTCATCTTTGGACTTAGGTCCCATCCCCAAGATATCTCATTATGTATATGCAAATATTCAAAAATATTTGCAAGAAATCCAAAATCCCGAACACTTCTGGTCTCAAGATTTTCTCAATCTGTACTATCTAAGTGTTTCCTTTAAATGGGATTTTACAAGGCCCTGAAAAGGATTCATTCAGTCATTTCTTGTTTACTGCCAGGCACTGAGCTAAGCATTGGCTGTCTGGACAGACATGGTCCCTGCCTTTGGGGTGCTGAAAGTATAGAAGGACGGGGGGGGGAATGTACAACTACATAGATAAACTTGAAAAATAGTACAGCGGGGTATGTAACTAGGTTCTGTTTAGCTCAGAGGAGGGAATGACGTCTTCTTGGAAGGATGAAAGATAAGAGGAGACAATTTGCTCTCTCTCTACCTCCTTTTTTTTTTTTTTTTTTGAGACAGAGTCTCACTGTGTTGCCCTGGCTAGAGTGCCGTGGCGTCATCCTAGCTCACAGCAACCTCAAACTCCTGGGCTCAAGCAATCCTTCTGCCTCAGCCTCCCAAGTAGCTGGGACTACAGGCATGCGCCACCATGCCCGGCTAATTTTTTCTATATATTTTTAGTTGTCCAATTAATTTCTTCCTATTTTTAGTAGAGACGGGGTCTCGTTCTTGCTCAGGCTGGTTTCGGACTCCTGAGCTCAGACAATCTGCCCGCCTCAGCCTCCCAGAGAGCTAGGATTACAGGCGTGAGCCACCGCACCCGGCCTCTCTATCTCCTTTTTAAATTTCATTTATGTGTTTCTGTATTTCTCTCCTTCCTACATTCAATAAATGTTTTTCAGCACCAATTACATTCCTTGCACTGAGATTATAGGAATGAATAGAACAGATATGATCCGTGTTCTAATTTGAACATCAAAGGATGAATGGGGAGGAAGGAGAGAGGGATGGAAATGGGCACCCCAAGAAAGAGAATCATGGAATGAAAGGGCAGGTGTGTTTGGCAGGTGAGCTGTCATTTAGCATGGCTAGAATGGTAAGAGACAGGTTGTAAAGGACTTTGCATGCTCTACTGAGGACCTTAAACTTTATTTCATGTGCAAGAGCTGCCCAGTGAAGATGTCACCATAGGATGGGTGGATTGTGGCACAGAAGGTGGACAGCAGCAGGGGAGAACCAAACCCACAACATCTAATAAATTGTATGTAATTCTCAATTTCACCTTTAGGTCTTAAATTTTGGGTTTTCTGCCTCGATTACCCAGAATCCATCAATAGTTTTTCTGTTCCTTCTGCTTTTGCTCTTCTTTTCCTTTGAATGCCGTCACACAGATCCTACACTCAGAACCTACGGAAGATACTAGAGGCTGTCTGACTCCAGGGATGGGCAAATGGATGAGTCAGCCATGGTTTTGCTGTGGAATGATTTCAGTGGAATTTATTAATGACTGAATTATATCTCCTGTTGTACTGGTTCTTAACCCACATCATGAGGATTAAATGAGATAATGAGTGTGAAATTCTTATGCCTGACCCCTAAGCACTGAGTAAACAGCAGTTGTTTTTAACCATGCTTATTCCACTTTTTCGTGCTGTCTTCCAATTTAACACACTTTGCCTTTTCTCAGGGTATGTGTGCTCTCTCTCAGCTTATCCTCACTCTACTGCTAGCTCCTCAACTGTGGGGACTGGGAATATTCATCTTTGTTTTATACTGACTTTTAATTTAGATTATTTAAATATGATCAGTAATGTGGAGACACACACGTGCTTTCAGAGAGCAGCAGAAAATTTTCAGTTTTAATTTATCATTGCATTGAAGCTGGAAGAAAACCTGAGGGTAGTGTTCCCAGAGGTTTTAACGAGTACAACATTCTCTTTGCATTATCAATGTTCCTCAGTCCTCACTTGGCTGGAGCAACTACCTCTGGCTTTAGTTAGCTATTTACATTCCTCTATTTTTATATAAATTGTTCTATATTAGCATATATTTCACACTGTGACCTAGTGTTTCCCAGATCCTTTAAGCCAGGCTATTTGTACATTAGTCAATGTCAACGGAAGTAAAATTGCAAATTGAGTACAGACTATAGCCCTGCGACATTGCCCACGCTGTCATGCTGAAATGGATCCCTTGTTCTAAGAAGATTTACTATGAAATACAGTCTATTTACATTAAGGAGATCTCTGTATATTTAAGGCATAATTGTTTCAGGGCCTTCATTAATTCTTGAACTGCAAGACCTAGATTTTCTTTTCTCGTATCTTTTCTATAACAATGGAAGTCAGGGGTTTCCAAAAAAAATAACAAATTGGTCCTCATTAAAATGGAACTGGAAATGGTTTTCGGGTAATGTGTTTTACAAACAATGAGAGAATCTGATTGTAAATCAACTCCGGGACCCAGCCGTCTCAGGGTCCAGGCTGGGAAGCTCCAGGATAAAAGGTAGTCTGCATTTTTATGGAAAAATAAAACAATTTTTTCCTTCTGTAATGGACGATGTGCTTATCTTGTCTTACAATTTTAGAGTTGGAAGGGATCTCAGAGAGTTCATTTAATCCAGCCCCTTCCTGGAATAATAACCTCTGCTTTAGAAACTCTAACATATGGACATCCAGTCTCTGCTTGAACACTTCCAGCCATGGGCAGCTCACTCCTTTAAAAAAAATTGTGGTTAAATATACATAACATAAAATTACTATTTTAACCATTTTTAGGGGTACAGTTCAGTGGCGTTAAGTACATCTTACATTGTTGTGTCTCATATCCCCCAAATAAAACTCTGTACCCATTAAACACTGACTCTCCATTTTTCCCACCACCACCCCCAGCCCCTGGTAACCACCATTCTATTTTCTGTCCCTATGAATTTGACTACTCTAGGTCCTTCACATAAGTGGAATCATATAGTGTTTGTCCTTTTGCGACTGGCTTATTTCAGTTAGCATAATGTCTTCAAGGTTCATCCATAGTGAAGCATGTGCTAGAATTTCCTTCCTTCTTAAGGCTGAATAATATTCCATTGTGTATACCACATTTTGTTTATCCATTCATCCATCAATGGACACTTGGCTTACTTCCGCATTTTGGCTATTACAGATGCTGCTATGAACATGGGTGTACATATTTGAGTCCCTACTTTCAATTCTTTTGGTTATATATATCCAAAAGCAATTCCAGAGTGGAATTGCTGGATCATATGGTAATTCTATGTAATTCTATTTTGTTGTGGAATTGCCGTATTGTTTTCCTTAGTGGCTACACCACTTTAAGTTCCTACTAGCAATGCGTGGGGGCTCCACTTTCTCCACTGTGGCTTTGAAATCTGGGTTGACCACATACTAGCTGTGTTAATTTGGACAAATTATTTATTCTCTCTGACCCTCAGGGTATTTTTTGTTGTTGTTGTTGTTTGAGTTTTTTGGGGTAAAATGTGGTTAATAAAGGAGATTTTTTTTTTTTTTTTGAAACAGGTTCTTACTTTGTTGCCCAAGCTGGAGTGCAATGGCATGATCATAGCTGACTGCAGCCCTGAACTCCTGGGCTCAAGCGATTCTCTTACCTCAGCCTCCCAAATAGCTGGGACTACAGGTGCGTGCCACTGCACCTGGCTAATTTTTTTTTATTTTTTTGTAGACAGAAGGTTTTGCTGTGTTGCCCAGGCTGGTCTCAAACTCCTAGGTTCAAGCAATCCTCCAGCCTTAGACTCCCAAAATGCTAGGAATACAGATGTGAGCCACTGTGCCCAGCCAGGAGATGATATTAATCTTATAAAATTATGAGGGTGAGATGAGAAAATTCATGTAAAAATACTTAGTTCGGCGTCTGAAAATAGTAAGCTATCAATGAATATTTGCTCTTGGTTTTTGGTGGTCATTGATTAGTCCATTAGGTTTTAGGACCACTTTGATTGTTAGATTGTCTTCTTCATTTTGAATTAAAACCTACTTTGATGTAACTTCTATAACTTGTATAAGGTTTGCATTTAATTCTTCTCTTTACAATGTTACAGGGTAAATATATCCCTCTTCCACGTGTTACCTGTCTGATATTTGAAGACAGCCATTGGTCAGTCATTCACTAGTCTTCCCATGCTTGATCAAACGTTCTGCTTTCCTTCAACTGTTTCTTAAGTGAAAGGTCCTAGATCTCATCACGTGTATCAACCAGTTTTGGACTGCAGTTTGTCTAGTAGAATAGGGTAATTGGAAATCACACCATGTCTGCCATTCTTTTTATTATTATTATTATTTGAAAATATTACAGGGGTATAAATATTTTTGGTTACATGGATCACTTTTGCAATGCCTGAGTCAGGATTATAAGTGTGTGCATCACCTAGATAGTGTTCATTGTACCTGTTAGGTAGGTTTTCATCTGTACCCTTCTCCCTCCACCCTCCTGCTTGATTTCCACTGAGTTTTACTTCCCTCTTTGTACATGCACGCTCGTTGGTTAGTTCCAATTTAATAGCAAATATATGTGATGTTTGTTTTTCTGTTCTTTAGATACATCACTTAGGGTAATGGCCTCTAGTTCCATTGAAATTATTGCAAAAGGCATTAATTCATCCTTTTTATTGCTGAGTTGTACTCCGTGGTATACATATACCACGTTTCGTTAATTCACTCATGAATTGATGGGCACTTGGGTTGATTCCACATCTTTGCAATTGTGAATTGTGCTGCAATAAACATTCAAGTGCAGGTGTCTTTTTGATAAAATGACTTCTTTTCCTTTGGGTAAATACCCAATAGTGGGATTACTGTTTTCCATAGAGGTTGCACTCGTTTGCAGTCCCACCAACAGTGTATAAGCATTCCTTTCTCTCTGCATCCATGCCAGCATCTATTGTTTTTGGACATTTTAATAAAAGCCATTCTAACAGGGGTAAGATGATATCTCATTGTGGTTTTAATTTGCATTTCCCTAATGATTAGTGATGTTGAGCATTTTTTCATATGTTTAGGGGCCATTCATCTGTCTTCTTTTGAAAAGCTTCTGTTCATGTCATTTGCCCACTTTTTAATGGAGTTGTTTGTTTTTTTCTTGCTCATTTGCTTGAGTTCTTTGTAGATTTTGGTTATTAGCCCATCAGATAAATAGCTTGTGAATATTTTCTCCCATTCTGTAGGTTGTCTATTTGCTCTGTTGATTATTTCCTTAGCTGTGCAGAAGCTTTTTAAGTTAATCAAATTTCATTTATTTATTTTTGTTGTTGCTGTGATTTTCATTGGGATCTTAGTCGTACATTCTTTGCCTAGGCTGATATCTAGAAGGGTTTTTCCAACATTTTCTTCTAGAATTCTTATGGTTTCCTGCCTTACATGTAAGTCTTTTATTCGTCTTGAATTAATGTTTCTGAGTGGTGAGAGATATGGATCCTGTTTCATTCCTCTGCATGTGGCTATACAATTTTCCCAGCACCATTTATTGAATAGGGCTTCTTTTCCTCAGTGTATATTATTGTCTGCTTTGTCAAAAATCAGTTGGCTGTATGTGAATGGCTTTATATCTGGCTTCTCTGTTCTGTTCCATTGGTCTGTGTCTCTATTTTTATGCCAATACCATGCTGTTTTTGGTTACTATAGCCTTGTAGTACAGTTTTTGACTTTCCTCCCTAACGATGATGTCCACATGAAGAAACAGATGCAGGGACTTTGGTGAATCAGTTCAACAGACTGAGCTCTCTGCCATGTTCCTATCCTTCATTCCCTCCCGGACTTTCTCCTTCCTCCTTTCTCAGAATGCTTGATGTCTATAGAACTTGGCTTTTATTCAGTTTAGGGTTAGCCTTGTATCATTGCAAATTTTCTCCACTTTATTTTTTCTCTCCTGTCAGTTCCTGTGAAGGGACCAGGAACTACCCACTGCCATATACCTTCCTGTGGTCCTACAGCACTCAGTGGGCACAAAGACTGTGTTTTCAAAATAAAATTTGATCGCACTCTTAGACATGGATCTGTGTCTTCTGACACAATCACAGGAACCACTGGGGGCATTGGCTGGAGTATATGAGCCTTTTCTGTTGTTGAAGTGGACACCTAATGACTTGCCCAGGAAGAGAAGGCTGGGGTAGAAGGGTATTTGGCCTGGAACTCCAAGGAGCACTTTGAACCTAAGTTCATGTCTTAAGACATGAAAGTCTAGGGAGGGCTTCACCTCACCACACCCTGTCCTGTAATTCATTGACTCTTCAATGCCAAGCTAAATTGTCAGTTTCTAAATTTGCCCTTAGGAGGGTGAATAGAGTACCTTGGAAATACTAGTGCTGTTTCTGGAAGTTTCCAAGTAGTTGAAAGAATTTCTAGATGTTTCTGATTTACATGCTTAACTCATCTAAATGTCTTTTCTTTATGAGCTTGTTGACATCCAAGAAGACTTTTTGGTTTCATTATGAACCGTTTTACCCTTAAAAATAAAAATCCTCTATTCCTGAGAAGGGAAGTTGTAATTTTGTCAAAGAGAAAACATTTGAATGGTGCTCTCTTCCAGCTCAATTGCGTGTTTGAAAACCTAGTTCCTCATGTATTATCCTCCCAAGCACATGTCATATGTTTACATAAAAAAAGTAAAAGCCAGATTCTCTTCTTTTCTGTAAAAACAAAACAAAACCAAAAAGTGAAGGGGAAGAGAAAATAACTCACTTTCTTGGCATTTTAATAGAGTACCAGAATCCTTCTAACATAAGGCACTATTATAGTTGAAAGGCATGTTAAAACTATGTAAACTAAAAGCCCTGTCTTTAGTAAAGGACTGGTAGATTCACTTACAGTTGGTGCACGTGAGATTTATCGCATGGGTTTTGTGACTTGTACCACTCAGAACACTGAAAAATAATTATAATTCACAGCCATTTTTCAGATATTTGAGGTTGCCAGATTGCAGACCTGCAAGGCCTATTTTGCAAAATCAAGGCAAAGTAGTCACTGTTCAGTTTGCCTGTTTGTCAATTATGCGTTTGGAATGATGCCATACTGCCTGGTGAGGAGCACCTCAACACAGGCATTACCTGGAGATATAGAAAACCAGCCAGTCACCAGCAAAAGGCAGGAAGAGGCAAGTCTTCTTCACCCATGTGGCCCCATCGTCTGCCATGTCTAATTTTGGCCATGGTTGGTTTATATGTGCAGCAGACTTCATTTATGTTACATTAATTATTCATGATCTGCCACCTCAGGAAGCTGGAAAACATCAGGAGTTAATGCTTTTAAGTTTCTTTAAGGTGAAGAAAGTGAGGCCTAGGAGTGTCTTTGCAATAAAGAAGATAGCTGTTAACCGTCAAGGGTGTTACAGAAGCCAGTATACCATCACTAACATGGTTGTCATGAAACGCAATGACCCTTTTCTCATCTACCACCTGTCTTGCGTGACTAACACTACCGCTCACATTTCACTGTGGAGAACAATAGGAGAGGAGAATGTAAATACCTGTAGTAATGTCTGTCCAGTGTGACCAAAATTCCCTGACCCATATTTTAACACTCTGTACCTTTTGGGGAGAATTTCTTTTGATACATTGTTTTTTGTTTTGTGTGAACCTTCTTAAAAAACCACAGCCCCAAGGAACCAAGGGCAACACACGTAACCTAAACATCTGTACCCCATAATATGCTGAAATAAAAAAAAAAAATAAAAAAATAAAAAATAAAAAAAACCACAGCCCCTGTATATGTCAACAGAGTCTATAATGTAAGTACTGTGTGATACACTAAATGGCAGAAAATGGAACAAACATCTCTGTAATAGGTTAATTACACCATCCAGACGTCTGCTGTTTTCGGTATTTATGTTTAAAGAGATGGACTATATACACACACAACCTAGTAAGAGGCTTTAATTAGTGATGGCTTAAACAGAGGCCACTGAAGAGCAGAGGAAAGAACTATGGGTTCAAGTTTAATTTGACCCCCTTTTAGCAGTGAAATTTGTCACAGCACTCTCTAATCCTTGTTTTTTGTCGTCACTAAAATGGGGATAAAAACACTTCAACAAATTTTCATGAAAATGTGTAAATGTGTTTTGAAACTATAATTGATAAGCGACATGTTATTAGTATGATTGCTCTGCTGATTAGTGCAGTCTTTGCTGAAGTTTTCCTTCTCCTCTTGCTGCCTCTTCTTCCTGCTCGTTGCCATTGCAACTACCACTTATTAACCTGTGAACCATTAGGGTAGGTCCTGTATCTCTTGACCCATGTCATCTTCTGCCTGCCAGTCAGTTAGAGTCAGCAAAGATTAGGTACCTAATAAGTGCCTGGCACTGAAGGATATAAAGTTGAGTACTCACGATAAGCAAATGTGAATGTGTAGCAATATATAAGGGACTGTTTGCAGTTCCCCAAATTCGCATGGCTCTCTGGGACAGAAAAGCCTGTCGTCTACCTAGCAAATGTCTATGCATCCTTTAAACTCAACTCAAAGGTCAATAGTCCCTAGCAGTCTTCGATGATCATCTCTGTTACGCTCCTCCCTGCTCCAGTGAGGTGCTCCCCTCTGGGCTCCCATAAAGCCCTGGGTGTACCCCAGAAGAAGCACTTGTCATGTGAAAGAGGAATCAGTGAGAATTCTTTTGTAAAAAATTCTCCCATTTTATACACGGTATAAAATTTTAAAAGTACTAAAAGATATACAGTAAAAAGTACTTCTCCTTCTTGCTCCTGACCTGCAGCCACCAGTTCCCGTTCTCAGATGTAGACATTCTTCCCAGTTTGGGAGTATCCCTTTTATACTTATTTTGTAAGAATGTATATTTATACATGGAAGAATATACATACACAGTGCACATATACACATTGTATATTATATACACATCCCTATATAAGAATACACAAGTACTTTTTTGTTTTTAAGCAAATCGTATTTTTCTATACACACTATCAGTACTTTGCTTTTTCTTTTTAAACTAATGATATATTTTGGTGATTGTTCCAAATCAGTACACTCAGAGATTTCTTAATCTTTTTTTCTCTTAATCTTTATAACAGTTGCATTGTATTCCATTGTGAATTTTGGATAGTCGTGATATACTTAGCCAGTCCCCTATTGCTGGACAAGTGGGTTGTTTCCAATCTTTTTCTATTATAGTCAATACTGCCATGAAAATCTTGTACAAATATCATTGCATACATGTTTGAGGACAGCTGTAGGATTAAATTCCTATAAGAGGAATTGCTGTTCACACGGTATTTGCATTTAAAATTTACGTAGATATTGCCAAATTGTACCAATTTATACTCCTACCAATATAAGGGTTCCTGTTTCTTCATATCCCTCTCAATATAGTGAGTTATTAACCTCTTCATATTGCTAATCTGATTAGGAAAAAACAACATCTCATTGATATTTTAATTTACATTTCTTATATTATCAGAAAGTTTAGCATGTTTCATGTTTTTAAGGACCACTTCTGTTTCCTTATCTGCAAATTGTCTTTTCATATCTTTTGCATACTAATCTATTGCATTCTTAGATTTTTATTTCTTACTGATTTGTAGGAACTTTTGCTTACAATATTATGACAGCTAGCCCTTTGCCTATTGAGCTGCAATAATTTTTTCTTTCTTGTTTGTCATAAGTCTTGGCATTATTTTTGCATTTTTCCTTCCAGAATTTTTTAATGTAGTCAAATTTATCACCTTTCTTTTTATGGCTTTTAGATTTTTGTGTCAAACTTTGAAAGCTCTTCGCACTATAAGATTCTTAAATATATTTCTCCCAGATGCTGGGGATACACTTTTTTGTTGGAGACCTTGAAGTAGCAGGTTAGGAAAAATGCAAACAGTAGAGAAGACTTGTGGGAAAAGGCCCACAAAAGAGGCGGTCCTCCTGGTGGATGGGCTCACAGTGTGGGGCTGCAGTGGGAACTCAAGGGAGAGGCAGCAAAATGAACCCCATCATGTTGCTTCTCTCTCCCAAGCAGTTCCATCAGCCACATATCATCCCTGACTGAAAATGGATAACTGCATTCCATACGGGGAAGGTATGCACCTTCTCTGAGCTTCCCCTTATCAGCTGGGGATCAAGTTGCCTATCTTGGTAGGAGACACACATGAGCAAACAGGCCGCCTCATCCATCATGTGCACAGTAGCACTGGCCGTTCCTGTTCATTGCAGTTGACTAGAAAGGCCTCCTGAAGTGCTGCTCTTTGACAGCTTTGGGAGGAGGAAGAGCCCTCCCTTTTCACATATGAGTGGCTCTTTGGCAAACCCAAAGCATGGTCTTGCATTTCTGTGAAAAGTTCCCATGCCTGCAACCACAAATAGCTAGGTTGCTTAAAAGCTGCAAGGAGAACTACATTTCATTTCAATTCGCACTGTTTTCTTCAGATCTGAAAACCAAAACACTCTTGGCAGGTTGATGACAAATGGAAAGGAATAGTCACAAAATTAATTACATGGAAAATTATTTTTCTTACTAATAAGAGAATAAACAAAATACATATTGGATGAAGGAATGACCAAATCACAACATTTGAATAGCAATTGTTATTAGTTGAACGCTGTATTTATGGATGTGAGAGTATCATTCCAGATCATTGTTTTAAAGAGATCCTGTACTTTTGCCTCTCCTAAATTTGATCAGATGAGCTACTAACACCGGACCCTGTCAGTCCAGGGTGAGTCACTGTAGCAGGCAGTTCCCATAGGACTTCACGGCAATGAAAGGGACTTGCTCTCTCGTTTGGCTTTTGCCTATAGTTTCTCAAACTTATTTCTGAACGAATGAGGATATTCAAAATCTTGTCGATTTATTTAGTGGAAAGACTATGGGCTTTGGAATTAGAAAGACTGGATTTCAAATCCTGGCTTTGTCACTCTATGGTGTTAAGCTAGTCCCTAAACTCATTGAGCCTTAGTGTTTTCATCTGTAAGTGGGTATATATTACCCACAAATAATTCTATAAAACAAGCCATGCCAAAATGTAGTGGCTTAAAACAGCAAACATTTATTTAGCTCATAAGTAAATGAGCTATTACTTATTATTATAGCTATTACCACAAATGAGTGGTTGGGTGGTTCTCTGATCTGGGCTGAGCCAAGCTGATTTTGGCATGTTCTGTTAGTCAAAGCAAGTCCAGATTCAATGGTGGGAAAGTGTACTCTATCTCTTTATTGGAGGAGATGCAGAAAGATGTGGGTGCAGAACCCCTTTTATAATCTACCACACTACCTTATAGGAAGAAATGTGATAATATACAGAGCATGCAGCTACTCTATCACCTATGCATTCAGAAAATATTTGTTGAGTGCTTACTATGTGTTCGATGCAATGGCTGATGCTATGAGTAATGTAGAGATAGGTAAAACCTCATCCCCAGCCACAGAAGGGCACAATCTTAGTAAAAAAAATGGACACTGAAGCAAACATAGGTCACGTTACAAAGTGTAAAGTAAGTGCGTTAAGAGAGAAGTAGATAAAATGCTGTGGGATTGTAGAAGAGGGAGAAATTAAGGAGGCTCTGGGAAAGAATTCTGGTCCCAACTTATGCTCTGTTTAACGTTTCCCTCTAATTTTAATTATTGATCTCCCCAGGCTATCAATAATGACGTGGTGGAGGAAACCTAGTCCAGACGGGTTAAGCATTTTAAACTGGTGCAATTTGAGGTGAATTAAGTATTTGAACGTTGCCAGCCATCTAGATTCTACACGCCCAGGCTAATATGGCTTGAGAAAAACCGTCTTATTACTATCTTGAAAGATGATAGTAATCCTCCGAAATTTACTTCTCTGATTAAAATAATTTCCACTAATCCAGGAGCCCCTCAATCCCATTAAACACTTGGTTTCCAGGGACAGCCAGAAGGTATAAATTGTACTTTCAATATATTTTTCTGAAAATAGTTTTTTTTTCTTTCCCCTTTTACTATTCGCACTTTGGAGCTTTGAAATGATTGAATTAACTAACAGTGTGCTAGAGGAGACTAGAAGAAAACAAAATTTAAAACTAGGGAAGGACTTCACCAGCAGTGTAGTAGAGAGCTTTAGTGGACCCAGGATTGGGTGAGGGGAGATCAAGGTTATGTTCTTCTGGAAGTTGATGGCATGTCAGGGGACCTTAGGCAAGTTCTCCTGCCCAAGTCTGGGTTTCTTCATATCCAACCATGGTATGATTATCTCAGGCCTTGATCCTTTGCATGTGGAGTCATGAGCTAATGTCTGTTCTGTGTTCAGACTTTGTTGAAGTACCTAACTACAAGGTACTTGTATTACTGTAAGGTGCTTGGAAGCTTAATAGCTTTTTCAACTGCATCCAAAATGGGCTTCTCTTTGTAAATGATTTAAGTGACTGAGAATCAAGACTGAAAAGGGGTTTGTTTCTCTGTCCTTCTATGCCTAGGGTAGGATGACTGCACATTTTTAGAGCATGCCCAATTTGCCCATTTAATGGAGGAAGGGCTCCACAAACATCTCAGCCGTTGAGATAGGATGTGTAACTTAGATAATGGTTAAGATACTGCTGCTCTTTACAGGATAATAATTTTCTGTCTAAAAGTCTAGTTGGCTAAATCAATGGTCAACCAATTAAGAGAACCTTCAAGTTAAACATCAATATTTGACTTTGAAAGACATTCAAGAGGCACCAATTTTGTTCTTGGTTAATATTCATTGAGCTGTCTCATTGTTGAGGTTGCTGCTCACATTGGAATTTTATGACAACAACAAGAGTAATGTTTTAGTCTGCCAACTCCCTTTCCTCCAGATTCTTAAATTACATTAAACTTCTCAGTTCATTTAACCCTTTATGTGTTTTTAACTTTTTTTTACAGACCATATCATTATTTGAGTTTCCCTTCCCTGGTGGTTTGTAGAGGACCTGTGGTGCTAGGCTATAGGTTATGTAAGACTCACCTAGGGAGATTCAACAGTTTAGAGATAGGGATCCAAGAATCTATATTTGTTTAACATATATCCCAGTTGAGTTTGGAATCACTGCATTCAGACTGTATCTATGGTTAGTAAAAAAAAAGTCTTTACCCAATAGTGAGAGCTGCTACTTCACTGAAAGCTTACCGTTTGCTAGGTACTGACTCATCTCCAAATATTATCACAGTTCAGCCTCATGACAGTCCTCCTGGTTCATTACTATTATGCCCATTTTATGAATGAAAGCTGAGGCTTAGAGGTGTGAAGTCATTCACCCAAAGTCATAAGCTGGTATGTGACAGAGGCAGGCTTTGAAATGTCTGAGTGCACAAAGTTGACATCTTTCATCCTTCTACTAAACTGCTTCTCATCTAGCCTATTCCAGTATCATTTAGAAGTCAGGCAGGACACAAAGGAAGCATGAGACATGATCCTTTATCTCAAGAAGTTTATTGTCTAATAAGAATGAAGGAAGAGCACATATTCACTGGTGGTCAAAGGAACATAAAATTAAGTGAAAAATTGTGAAGAAGAAAATTAAGGTAATTCCAGGGTTTTTTTGTCTTTTCAATAGTAAACTGAATATTACTGAACTAGCAAGTTTATTTTATTTGCCTGTTGAATTGCTTGGTTGTTTTGCTATGATTTAAACATAACATGAATCAGAAGTGTCCTTTTGTTTGGGGTTCCAACGTGAGAAAGATTTTATTGACGTCATTGTTATAATCTTTCAAAGAGATGGAATTTGTCCATCAAAATATTCTGTTTTATGTATTCTGTTTTGTTGTTGGGCTCTAAGCAAGCAAATTGGAGCAGAAATAATTTAACCTGTTCATAGTACCATGTTGAATAGGCAATTATTTTCTCTCTTGCAGGGGCCAAGCGTAAATTAGAAAGGCAAAAGGAACTGCAAATTTAGAACCTTTTAAACCAGTATGTTAGATTAACCCTCCATTCCCAGCAGATATTTATGTTGCTAAGAAGATAAAAGCACAAAAGACTCAGTTCTGGTTGAAGAATCGATTTTGGAAGTACACAGGGCTAAGGCCAAATCACTAAAACTTGGAGAAGCATTCCCTGTTCTTAACAGAAGACTCCTTTAAGTACCCAAGTTCTGCAGGCAAAGGCAGATGTGGGATTGTGGACTGTCTTCTCTATGATAGTAGGAGTCTTCTAGAAAGGTGATGTCCTCACCAGGTTTCAGCTCATTGTTCATTTGTTGTAGAAAATCTTGTTCTATTCAGAGGAGGAAATTAGATTATCCAGATTCCTGTGTCTTTCTAAACATCCGGCTTGCCGTAAACCACATAAGCTTCGTCACCAACACCTTTAGTCAGGACAGGATCCTCCGAGATTGTGTTAAGCTCTTCCCCCTCCCTCTCTCTTCATCATAGCATTTATCATATTATATTACATGGGGTAATTCTTTGTTTACTTCTTTATGTCCCTATCAGACAATGAGCTCCATGAAAGAAAGAACTGTCTTGATTTTGTTCACCATTATATCCTGGCACCTAGCTGACACTTAGCTAGTCTGGAACAGAGTAGGTACTCAATAAATGTTTGTTGCGTAGGTGGATGGATGAATCAACGAACAGACAAATGAACTTGATAGCATTAAACTCTAGGTGAACATAAGGAGTTTTTTTTAACTCCTCATGGCCATGTAGTTTTCCAAATCATCTGCAATAGACTGTGGCTATAGGGAACACCCAGTATAACTTCATTCCCATTGTGTATAGGACTTAACCAAGACTTCATTTGTTTTGCAAGAGTCAAAAATAAACTCTCAAGCTGTCATGGAATTGCAGCTATGAAAGCATCTTTCTTGTGTCTCTTGTTTCTTTTGAGTGGTGTGTGACTTTGAATTGGCCAGAGACAATTACTAGGTAATAGACTTTTATTATAAAATGGATTATAGAATATGAAATGAAAATGTACGTGGATCATACAAAGGGGGAAATGAAATGGCAAACACCATAAGACAAAGACAGATGACACAGAAGGATGAGTAAGAAAGAAAAATTGCCAGGAGGCACTTTTCGGGGGAAGAGTGCATAAGGAAGGGCAGTCAAGTGTAAATAAGAAGAAAAGAGTAAAGTTGGTTGATGTCATTAGAAACCTGAGGTGTCTACGGCAACTAAAAGGAAATGAAATGGAACCTCTGTAGGGAGATAAGACCAATTTCCGTGCTAAGTATTCTTTAGCATGTTTATTCCCTTTTTCACTCTGTCTTCACCAGCTCTCTCTGAAGCCAGAAAAAAACTCTTTTATTGCATTAAACATCTGTCGAGTACAGAGTGGCACCGTGGGTGAATGAAGGAGTGTTAACTTTGCGTCCACTCATTTGTACGTCTCCTTGGGGAAGATCAAAGTTTGAATCATTTTGAAATTTATTTTAGGACGTTCCATGTCCCTAAGGAGATCTCGCCTCCTCAGTAACTACTTGGGATATTTCCTTTTTTTCTTTAAGAAAAAAACATAAACAAACAAAAAACTAGAAGCCCCTGAATTGGCAAAAGTTTCTATGGCTACAGTTGAGTAAGACCATATTGATTTTTATTCACTTTAAAGAAGATGTGCATCATGGTGGTGCTTTGCGTAGCATACTTTCTTTAAATACAAGAACTTCATGGGTTCTGTAAGAATAATTTAACACATTTAAAGAAGGAAATAGTATTTATTTCTTTCTCCCTTTTTTTACAGTTCCCACTATATAGAAATATGAATACTACCACAAATTTTGGTGTATTTTAAATTTTTCTTCAACAAATTAATGGCTTTGTCACATGTATAATAATTGTGCTGTTTACAAAGAAATTGTGCTATTTACATGTTTCACACACAAAAATATGATTTCACAGTGCAATGCAGGCAGTGTGACTGGGTAATTGAGCAGGGGTTAAGGTTGCAGGATTGTGCCATCTTCTTTCTTTGTGACTGTATTGATAACTTCATTTAGTGATTACATCAGAAATCCAAATTCAAGGTGAGTGAGAAATAGGATGTCGTCATAAACACGGAGCATCATATTTTCCACTACTGACTATCCCACGTGGGATGAGGGAGGCTTTAACTTTTGTCTCTCTTCAATGAGTCCCCAGAGTGCAGAGGACCCCTCATTCGGGACCCTGGACATGGGGTAATTGTGAACCCAGGGCCGAAGCAATGCCCAGGCTGGTGGACTCCTTGCGTTGTTGGGGGATGTAGCCTGCCTGCTCTTCTAAGTTACAGCATACTGTTGCTTTTCCAAACAGGCACCCTTGGTTAAGGTGATTTACCTGGCTGTGGGCTTCTCCAATGAGACACTAGGGAGAGGAAGGAGACAGAGCTAAGAGCCTTCACCAGACAATGTCTAAAATAACATTACATACTACAGCTCGCAAAGCCATCAGCATCCCTGCCACCCCCCAAATGATCCCAAGCAGAGACCTTTTACCACAGGAAGAAAGTGCACCCCTTTTGTGGGACTGACCCTGGCTGCTTGGAAACTCCTTGAGAATCTCTGAGAACTCAGCCTCTGAGGATACATGTCACATATTAGGAGCACAGACAGAAGAAAATGGAGTTCAGTAAGAAGTCAACACATATTTATTTCTAAGCCATTTCTAAGACCTGGCTCTATCTAAGAACTTCTGGGATTTTGGCAAAGCTTCTTGGCTGCTGTGGGCCTCGCTTGCTTCATCTGTAAAATGAGGAGATTGTATTACATAATTTTTTAAAAAAATTGTTTAAGGCCTTGGTGTCTTTTCCACAAGACCTGTAAACACAAAAATATGTAAAACAGATAAAAGTAGAGTTGTTCCAGTTAAAGGAGGGTCTAGAGCCTTGTACCCTTGTCCTGTATACCCCCAAATTCTCTAATGTTCCCCTATAAATAGCTCCACAAAAATCAGATGGATCCAAAGAATAGAGATTGATAAATAAGTCCTGGGCTTCGAGGGTGCACCGTGGTGTAACATTCTAGGACTCAGTGACTCCGGTCAAGATAGGCACTGGAGTGGCCACTTCCTTCTCTTGCACTGGGCCTTTGCAGCTACTGGGCTGGCTGCTGGTCTTGGGACTACACAGTGTGCCTGTGTAACCTCACACATCACTGAGTCAAGGATACAGGATGTGGCATGGCTGGGTGCTTCTTGGAAGAGCTTCCACATCCTGTGAACGTTGGGTCTCTACCTGCCAACTGCTGAGATGAGCCAGTAATCCTTTCAGAGAGCACAGGCTTTTATCAATGAGGAGGATTCAAGGCTCATTTTGTTCTTCCCTCCAAATAACACTCCCACTGTTGAGGCTTAAATACCAAAACCTTATGGTTTGCAGAATCAGTGCCAAAAAGTCAATCCTCGGAGAAACTGCAAAGATGATAGCTCCTATTGATCAAATCAGGAGAAGAATAGCTTTTGAGGTTTGCCCTTCTACAGAGGTCGAGAAAGATAAGGGCTGAAGTTTTCTAAAACACGCTTGATTTGCTTAAATTGGATAAAACCATATAAAAACACTTGTGTTCTTAGAGAACTGGTAACCAATTCAGGAAAACCTCACAAAATGAAAAGATTGGCTTGGATTAGTGAGGCATGTGAAATACAGTGTTCTTCTAAAAGCATGGTGAATGTGTCATTTCAACACAGACGATGACACAGCAGCTTAGTAAGTATGGCCATGCAGAGGACGGCCACTAGCTGCCTTCCCAGACAGAGGGGAGGCACCACGGCTCCTGAGTCTGTGTGCTGGGCACTGTGAAGGATCCTTTTGGTCCATTATTTGATTTAATCCTTGCTTCAGTCCTATGAGATGGCTTTTATTGTTCTCATTTTACAGATAAAATAGAAGTCAAAAGATGTTCAATAACTTGCTCATGATCACAAAATTAATAAGTGGCAGAAATGAGTATTTTCATCTAAGTATGTACTTCCATTAAATATTCTACTGTCTTCGAAATGGCACATATTAATTTGCTATTATAACCACTATGATTTTACACAGAGAGGCTGCTACTCTGGTAGTAAATATACTTAGAAATGTCTCACATTTTGCCATAGTCAGGTGAACAGGAGAAGAATGGAATCCATCAGTCAAGATCCTTCAGGGTCAAAACCGGTGGCCCTGTCCCTCTCTAAAGCTGCTGGTGGCCGTGGAATTGATGGAGCTCAAGTGGAGATGTGCTCAATTTTTCTCACTTAAAGTTCAAGCCTCCCTTTCATTAAAAAATAAAATAAAATATTATTAAACATCATTTTGTGAGGTGGAATTATTAATATTAAACTTCCATATAAAATAATCAGCCTTTCTTTTAAAAAATGTGGCCTTGGAAGATAATATTTTTCAGGGAAGTTATTCACATTTTAAAATATTTTATCTGTTTTTATTATCATTTTATCTGAGAAGCTGAACATGTTGTTATCTGAAGAAATGGATCTTGAGCCTGAGAACAAAATTCCTCAGAATCAGCACAATTACTTAATGAGTATGTGAATTGGAATTATCTTTGCTGTAGCCCAAGAACCGAGTGGTAATTAGTGTCCAGGGACACGTGGGGAACAATTTCACCGTTAGTGGTGCCAAGAATCTATTCATTTGTCATCGGTCCCAAATTATATTCCATCAGCAATTCAAACTCAGCTTGGAAAAACCAAGTGACATATAGCTAACTTTCTATAAAATTAATACTGTAAAATGAGTCCTATATTTCTGGCAATTTCACTGTGAGCAGCAGTAAGATGAAGCTATGAAAATATTGGAGGGAAAAGCTGTCGAGGTCTGTCTTAATCCTGCCACTTCCCGACCTTTGCTTCCTTGCCTGAAATGCCGCCTTGGCTGCCATGCTTCTATTCCCAAGCTCCCTGAGGTCTGGGAGTGCTCGATGAGCCATTGCAGAAGGCTAACCATAGTAGTCCGCAATACTGCAAAAAGCTCTGTCATTATTGAAGGAGCCAAAGTGGGTGGTTGTAGGATGAGGAAGAATGGGGGTCAGAGTGGAGTTGGGGTTGGAGTCATTCGAGGAAGACCCTGAAATGTAGACATTTAGCTCTTCCTGGTGAAATCACCTGCATGAAATATCCATTCCTAGGACAAGGGGTGGATGAGAGAAGCACTGCTTTCCACTGTGGTTTTGTGTTAAGCATATTTCCTACAGGGCAAATTTTTCTTTTTGGTTTCATATTTTGGAATTTTATGTGCTGTAAGATCCCTGCCATACTTCCCATCTGACTTCAGCTCCCCTTAGGGGGATTTGTGCTGCTTTGGGCTCAGGATGTAGGAGGGGACTGAGGCCATTGGGGTTGGGGAGGGTATATGTGGCTTGTCTATTTCTTTCCCACCTGCTTTTAGGACCAGGAAAGAGGTAAGCCAAGGAGGTGTGTACAAACCAAACAACCCTTTTGTCTCCGCTGTGTGGCAGGTAGGCAAACTAGAAGTGTGCCTTTGCAGGTTCTCAGCGGGTCAACATCCTGTTCCTGTGCAAGCTCAATCAGTGATGATGACGTGTGGCTTCTGTGGCCATTTGGCAGACAGTCACCATCAGTAAATAAGGAAATCTAGAAAGTGTGCTTATCTCTCTGAACAGGTGAAGCCAGAGGTGAGGTGATTTTTTAAATCAGGTTTCACAGACTTGAATACTGGCCAGCACAGACTGCCTGGAGGTGTGGGGCACTAGAGTCAAACAGACCTGGATTTGAATTCCAGTTGTTCCCATTATTACAGTTCAGCTTGCGTTCCCACTCAGACTCATTTTGTGTTGAAAAAACTCTGTGGCAGAACCCAAGCTTAATGGGCAAAAAGACCCACAATTGATTAATGATGCCTTCGCTGGATTGAAGGGGGCTGGGGAGATGTGGAGGAGGAATTGACAGTGTATGTGCCTTACATCCAATGACCCTGGGTCCGCGACGATCCTGCCCCGCACCGATGTCCGGTAATAATGTTCTCTGTGTGTGTGTGTGTGTGTGTGTGTGTGTGTGTGTGTGTGTGTGTGTGTGCGCGCGCGCGCGCGCGCGCGTGCGTGTGTTAGACATAGCCTAAGGAGAGTTCAGCGTAATTCCATTACAATATGTTAGTAGGATGGTGCCATGGCTTAAATTTTCAAAAACTACAACAAAAAACATCATTTGTATACTATAGTCTGTTATTGAAGAGTGTATTATGTCCTTTAGGTTGTTGATTTGCATGTTTGTTTTATAATGATTTTGAAAATTATCTTTTTAAGCTTAATTACCACAAATGACTCTTTGTATTCAAAGACTTAGCTTTCATTTGTCTTGACTTCAAGTTCCAATGTAGAGAAATGAATTTCTCTTTTCGTAAAAATGCTACCAATTCACAAACACAAGCAATGAAATCAGCGGTAGGAGCAACATTATTCTTATTTTCCACTGGAAGGCTATTGGATATATTAGTAGAAAACTGATCTTCTAACAAGAAAGGGAAGAGTTTGATAATGTGTGGTCATTTCTGCAAGTTCCTTTTTTGTTAATGTAATATTTTGAATTTTCAAGCCAGTTTTTAAAGTAAAAATCCAGATCTGGCCTCTAGATTGTTCATTTGGATGCCTCTAAAACGCAGGCGCCTCTGCCTGGCAACCCCCGCGGCCATTCCAGCGTAATAAGCTATGGGAGTCCCGCGGTCTCTCTCCAAAGGCAGACCATTCGGAAATCTCCTGTAATGCTTCTGACAGCCCATAAGTTACTGTATTTAATATTGTCCTTGTCTTTCTCCCCTTCTTTTCTTTTCAGAAACAGAGTCGTCAGTCACTGCTGAGTTAGTGCCTACCTCATCATGGAACATTTCAAGTGAACTTGACAAAGGTACACGGTGGGGACACATGGGGCCGCAAGGAGGGAGGCGGGAAACTCCGTTTTCAATCGTGCCATGACCTTCTTTGATATCAACTGTTTTCCAGATCACTAGGAGAAGGTGGGGGCCAAAGTAAATTCCCAGCTTACTTTGTGATCATTTAACATTTGATTACTTGGAATTCTATTATATCTGGAGAGGTTTTTTTTGCCCTCTCTTTCCTTTCCCTTCTTCCTCTAAAATGTTCCACATGGTAAAAATGCTTCAAGATGTGAAATAGGGTCGTTTCTGACCTTCGTGACACTACATCTCGTGGATCTTATTTAGGGGATTTGATTCAGCCTTAGCCAGGATTGATCAGAGCTGTTTGCTGGGTGACCTTTCCCAATGAGCATTTGATGTGTTTGCAGGGTTCAGCACAAAGTATTTGGAATGTTTGTAATTGCCTGTGCACACAGATGGCAGCTTCCTGCGTGCACATGGGGAACAGGTTCCTGCTCAGAGCTTGTTGTTTAACATTAATTGAGCCTCCCCACATGGTTAGCGTTGACTACTCTATAGAGAGCCTCTGTCCTAGAGTGGTGGATCAGGACACATCAAAGCCCCAGCAATCTGGCTCAACCGACCCCACTCCAAGCCTTGTTCTTTCTCTTTATTCCTCTTATGCCCTTTTATGCATCTCCAGCCAAATTTCTATTTCTTCTTATGTATCCTGTGCTTTTCTGCCTCTCTGCTTTTGTCTTTTTTTCCACCTGAATTATCTCTCCTTCTTTGCCAATACCCATTCTCCCCCTTCTGCAAGGCAACAAATTATGTCTCCTTTAAGACCAAGCATAAATTTTATATTATTCACAGTCTTGTATGATTCCTCCAGCAGGAAGTGGCCTTTCCCTCTTTGGAACTCCCAATTTCTCTGTTCTTCTCTTTGCATTGTCTATATTATATCGTAGTGATTTATATAACTGTCTATCTTGCCCTTAAACCTGGAAGTTTCTTGTAGGTAGGATTTCTATCTTGTTTCTCCTTTCGTTTGTTTCTTTCTTTCTTTCTTTTTGCCTTGTGTCCATCACAAAATCTAGCACAGACTCCTTGTTCATAGGAAATCCTCAATAAATATCTGTGGAATGGTAAGTCAAATCTTATGTAGTGAAAAGCCACATTCATACATACACATACGAATAGATTCAACAGACTTACTGAGTTTCTACTTTAGTTCAGGCACGATTCTAGGTGCTGAGATTACAGTGGTAAAAAGAGCTCAGGAGTCATTGTCAAATATGGTCTTTTATGATCAGCTCTCTATCGCCTGCTAATATAGTTACTGCAAGTTGTATTTCCTCTCTGAGAAGAGCTAACTTTATTTTATAAAACAGCAATAGGCAAAGTTATTTTGCTGGTTATACTTTATTAGGCATTTTACAATAGTGGGATGAAGGGAGGTGTCATTTCACCTTAAATCGAAGGACTTTTAGGATCATTTTTTTCTATTTTCAAATTGGACATGGACATTCTTTTTCTGTTATAATGAAGGATAAAAACAGAGGCTGTGTGTCATTCCATCTCCAGCACCAAACACAATGCCTAGGAGGCAGTAGATTTTCAACAAATATTTATAGAATATTTTTTAACTAAAAAGAAAGAAAGGACACTAACAGTTAACTTAGTGCTTACTCTGTACCAGGAACTGTGCTAGGTGCTTTCAAGTACGTAAACTTACTCTGCAAGCTCTTTATGGAGCCAACAGAAAAATTATATTATTGCATACTGCATGTTGTTGATCAGCATGGCAGCTGAGTGCACTGTCTCCCGTACATTCGTATCCCCTCCTCCTGTGGGGCAGATTCCCTAACTCATAGAAGCAGTAAAACAAAATCCATCACCTGGTATGTTCTTATGCCTCCCTCTTCACCCAGCTGCTCTGTTCCACCCGTCAATCCCACTGTGACTCCCAGCCTCGCTCGGGTCCCAGTGTTCTGTTAAACGAGTCCAGTCAGTGGTATGCAACAGTTACCTGTCTATCCTTTCCAACAGGAAATGAAATTTCAAAGAGACAAGGCCACCCGAGAAGAGCTGTTGAAAGCTACTATTGATGGCTCATGAGGGTAATTTCTGAAACAAATGCTTCAGAACCAAATACCACCTAAAATAAATTGATCTACAGGGGCTCAACCTCAGCTCCCTGGGAGAGAGCTGGGGTGGGTATGAGGAGGGCCTCTTTCCCCTTCTTCCCTAACAAGTCACAAGAAGTCTCAGAGGTTCTCTATAGAAAGCCAAATGTTTCTTTTGGAGAAAGGACTGGAAATTGCTCCCATAGGTAGCAGAAAGGGAGGGAGCCTACTACTTAAAAAAATACTGAGGCTGCTTCCAACTGCAAATAGTTCTCTGTGCTGACAGACTAGATTTGGGGGTATTTTTGCCCTAGTTTGCCTTTTTAAATGACTTCCTTTACCAGAGTGAAGCTGTATACGTAGCAGGGAAGTGTACAGCCTGGTTCTTATGAGCATGGGCTCTAGAGTTACTATGACTCTGAGCTTCCCTTGGCTCTCCTGTGGAGTGGGGATAGAGGGTATTTGTATCTATCATCTAAGGTTGTTTTCCTGGCCAAAAGTCATGTCCATGGGTCGCATGCCTGTGTTGTGATAGGATGGCTGCTTGCATGGTCACAATGGGCAGATGCATCCTAGACTCAGCCCTTAAGCCCACCTTTTCCCCAGAGTTTCACCATCGAGTCCAGTGACTGGGTTTTCTAGTTCAGGAGTGGTTCTTCCTCTTGTTCGCACTCTCTGTTGCTTGGTTTGTTCTTGGCACATAATTAGTCTATTTAAATGGTATTGACTCACCTATAGCTTAGAGCTTGATCCTTAGCTAGTCCAAATGGGGTGGCTGAGTCACTGTGCTGCTGATTGTATATATTTGGAGCCATGGCAGTGGGCGAAGGTGGCAGAGTAGGGATGGACTGGATCTTGCCTTGGCACTTGGTAAGCTGATCAGCAGTCCACCTGGGACTGGGGTCTCTGAGAGCTCATCCATCCTTATGTTCCATCTTCAAAACTGGTAGCCAGTTAGAGGAATTCTTTAGGGAATTCCTGGGGTAGCCATGCGGTATTTAAAATTATCCAAATTCAGCAGGTTTGGGCCTTAAACAACATCTTTTTTTAATGACTTTTTAAAAAATTTCAAAATATTAAGGGGGTACAAAAGTTTTTGTTACATGGACACACTCTGTAATGCTGAAGGCAGGACTTTCAGTGTGCCCACCATCAGGACAGTGATTTTTGGTTTTTTTGTTTGTTTTTTCAAAATATTAAGGGGGTACAAATGTTTTTGGTTACATGGATCACTTTTGGACTGCTTGAGTCCTGGCTATAGGTGTTAATTTATTTTTCTTTAAAAAAAATTTTTTTTATTTCAGCGTATTACAGGGTACAAATGTTTAGGTTACATATATTGCCTTTGCTCCGCCCAAGTCAGAGCTTCAAGTGTGTCCATTCCCCAGATGGTGCGCACTCCACCCATCAGGTGTATATATACCCATCCCCTCCTCCCCTCCCACCTGCCTAACACCTGATGAATGTTATGACTATATGTGCACTTAAATGTTGATCGATTAATACCAATTTGATGGTGAGTACCTGTGGTGCTTGTTTTTTCATTCTTGTGATACTTCATTTAGTAGAATGGCCTCCAGCTCTATCCAGGATACTACAAGAGGTACTAGATCACCATTGTATTTTGTGGCTGAGTAGAACTCCATGGTATACATACACCACATTTTATTAACCCACTCATGTATTGATGGGTTCTTGGGTTGTTTCCACTTTTTTGCAATTGTGAATTGTGCTGCTATAAACATTTTAGTGCAGATGCCTTTTTTATAGAATGTCTTTTTCTCCTTTGGGTAGATGCCCAGTAATGGGATTGCTGGATCAAATGGTACTTCTTCTTGTAGCTCTTTGAGGTATCTCCATATTACTTTCCACATAGGTTGTACTAGTTTGCAGTCCCACCAGCAGTGTATGAGTGTTCGTATCTCTCTACATCCACGCCAACATTCATTGTTTTGGGACTTTTTGATAAAGGCCATTCTCACTGGAGATAAGTGATATCTCATTGTGGTTTTGATTTGCATTTCCCTGATGATTAGAGATGTTGAGCATTTTTTTATTCTTTGTTGGCCATTAATCTACCTTCTTGTGAAAAGTTTCTGTCCATGTCCTTTGCCCAATTTTTGGAAAGGGTTGCTTGATTTTTTCCTTGCTGATTTTCCTAAGTTCTATATATATTCTAGTTATCAGCCCTTTATTGGATGTGTAGCATGCAAATATTTTCTTCCATTCTGTAGGTTATCTGTTTGCTCTCATGATAGTTTCCTTGGCTGTGTAGATGCTTTTTAATTTCGTCAGGTCCCATTTATTTACTTTTGCTTTTGTAATGCTTGAGTCACAACTATAAGTGTGTCCATCATCCAAATAGTGTTCACTGTACCCATTAGGTAGGTTTTTCCCTCTCCCCTCCCCTGTTTCATTCAAGTGAGTTTTACTTCCCTCTGTGCATATGTGTACTCATCAGTTAGTTCCAATTTAATGGTGAATACATGTGGTGTTTGTTTTTCCATTCTTAAGATACTATACTTAGGATAATGGTCTCTAGTTCCATCAAAATTGTTGGCAAAAGGCATTAATTTATTCTTTTTACTACTGAGTAATACTCCATGGTATATATATACCACATTTCGTTAATCCACTCATGAATTGATGGGCACTTGGGTTGATTCCACATCTTTGCAATTGTCAGTTGTCCTGCAATAAACATTCGAGTGCAGGTGTCTTTTTGATAAAATGACTTCTTTTCTTTTGAGTAGATACCTAGTAGTGGGATTGCTGGATAGAATGGTAGGTCTACTTTTAATTCTTTGAGAAATCTCCATA
>NW_012138302.1:4753480-4755416 GCF_000956105.1 Propithecus coquereli | reverse complement strand
TTGAGTAGAAGTGGTGACAATGGGCACCTTTGTCTTTTTCTAGTTCTTAGGGGGAATGTTTTCAACTTTTCCCCAGTTAGCATGATGTTGGGTGTGGGTTTGTCATCTATGGCTTTTATAATTTTGAGATATGTTCCTTCTATGCCTAGTTTTTGAAGGTTTTTATCATGAAAGTGTGCTAGATTTTGTGGAATGTTTTTTTTTTTTTGCATCTATTAAGATGATCATATGGTGTTTGTTTTGGCTTTTGTTTATGTGGTGAATCACATTTATTGATTTACATATGTTGAATCATCCTTGCATCCCTCGGATGAAGCCCACTTTGTCATGATGGATTATTTTTTTGATGTGCTATTGACTTTGGTTTGCTAATATTTTATTGAGAATTTTTGCATCTATATTCATAAGGGATATTGGTCTCTAGCTTTCTTTTTTTGTTGTGTCCTTTCCTGGCTTTGGTATTAAGGTGATAGTGGCTTTATAGAATGAGTTAGAGAGAATCCCTGCTTGTTAGTGTTATGAAGTCATTTTCGTAGTATGGGTACCAGCTCTTCTTTGTATGTTTGGTAGACTTCTGCTGTGAATCCATCTGGTCCAGGGCTTTTTTTGTTGGAAGATTTTTTATTAGTGCTTCAATCTCACTGCTCATTATTGTTCTGTTCAGGATTTTTTTTTCCTTGTCTTTTTTTCTGACTCTACAATAAGTTTAATCAATATCCTCATGGACAGAGAAGCAGATATTACATCTGCTGATTCAAATAGAGATCTTGAAAATTAAGTCTTTGATCACTGATATTTCTATTTCTTCCTAATTAAGTCTTGGAAGGTTGTGTGTTTCCATGAATTTGTTCATTTATTTCCTCTATGTCTTCTAGTTTATGTGCATAGAGATTTCCATAGTATTCACAGATGATGTTTTGTATTTTTGTGGTATCAGTTGTAATGTGTCCTTTTTCGTTAATGATTGAGCTTATTTGGATTCTTTCTCTTTTATTCTTGGTTAATCTAGCAAGAGATCTGTTGATTCTGTTTATCTTTTCAAAGAGCCAACTTTTTGTTTTGTTGATCCTTTGTATTTTTTGTTTGTTTTTTATTTCATTTACTTCTGCTCTGACCTTCGTTTTTTTCTTTTCTTCTGCTGGCTTTGGATTTGGTTTGCTCTTCCTTTTCTGGTTCCTTGAGATGTGACATTAGGATGTTAACTTGTGAACTTTCTGTCTTTCTGATGTAGGCATTTAAGGTATTTTCCCCTTATGAATGCTTTTTCTGAGTCCCATAGATTTTTGATAGCTTGTGTCCCTTTTGTTGTTCAGTTCAAAGAATCTTTTGATTTTCATCTTAATTTCATTCTTGAACCAATAATCATTCAGTAGCAGGTTGTTGAATTCCCATGACTTTGTGTAGGTTTGAGTGTTTCTCTTGGAATCAGTTTCTAGTTTTATTTCATGGGTTGGAGAAGATACGTGGTACGATTTAGACTTTTTTGAATTTGTGGAGATCTGTTTTGTGGCCTAAGATATCATCAGTCTTGCAGAATGTCCAATGTGCTGCTAACAAGAATGTATATTCAGTAGTTTTAGGGTAGAATGTTCTGTAAATGTCTGTTAGGTTGATTTGATTTAGAGTCCAAGTCCATTGATCCTTTATTTATTTTCTGCTTTGATGGTTTGTCCAGCTCTGACAGTGGAGTGCTGAGGTCCTCAGCAATTACGGTGGTGCTGTTTATTTCTTTGCTTAGCAGTAGTACAATTTGCTGTATGTATCTGGGAGATTCTATGTTAGGCACATATATATTTAGGATTGTTATGTCTTCTTCTTGAATTGCTCCCTTTGCCATTATATAATGACCCTCTTTGTTTTTCTTTACTTTTGTTGGTTTTAAGTCAATTTTATCTGATATGAGAATGGCTACCCCTGTTCTTTTTTGATTTCCATT
>NW_012138302.1:4739973-4745195 GCF_000956105.1 Propithecus coquereli | reverse complement strand
ACCCTGAGGGGTGCTCTGCAAATGGCCTAGATGGCTGTTTAAGCAACACAGAGCCCCAGCTCTTTCCTCCCAGCAACTCTGCCCTGGTGGAGACAGAGGAGCAAGTGAACAAGCCTGGAAATATTGATGCTCTTGTTTTTGCCATTTAGAATCAGGACTGAGATTTACCTTCCTACTATCATGGGTGGCAGATTCCTTACTCCCTTGGTGCCATTTTTGGTAATTCCTGGCTAAGATAAGGCATATTTTTGGACTCACAAATAATCAGGAAGCAGCAGAGAGAGTTTCTTGCCTTTCCCAGCCTTTCTTTTTCCTTGCCTATATGTCTTTTAGTTTGGATTTAAACCTGTCGCCTGGCAATGGAACCTCCTGGTGCACCCACTTCAGAAATGGCTTTGGCGTTTGGCCTCAAGGTGCTTCCAGAAACCTGTGGACTGGCGTCCTGCTCATAGGGATCATGGAAATCCTTTCTAGTACTGGGCCCATGGCTTTGGTCAACCCTTGCCTGAAGGGACTTTCGGACTTAGAGGCCTACTTGGCTAAGGGAGGGGGAAGAGACATCATGTCAAGTGCTTTACCTCTGGTTCCTGCCTCAGTTTCCTGCTCCTCCTCTTCCACCCTTGGTTGTTATGCTCTAAAACCAAACCACTCGTTCTTCCCCATCCTATTTCCAGCATTTGTGCAAACTTTGCTATTTGCTATGATGAGAATACCCTCCCCAACCTCTTGTCATTCTTAAAGACCCAGCTCCGACTTCACCACTTAGCTTTTCCTGACCCCACCTTCCCCCATAGGTAATCACACCTGTTCCTTGCCACACTGCTGGGTGACATTTGTTTGCATATGTATTCGTCTACTTCCTCTCCTTCCCTTTCTTATTCCCTCAGGCAAGAAACATTTTTTAAACATCTTCTTCATTTCAAGCAAAGCCCTCATGGATCTCCCATTCAAGCAGGAAAAGTGGCATGGAAAGGACTTAGGGTTAAGAACACAATGCCAGGCTGTGAACTTCCTGAGATCAGGAACTGTGCCTTTTTTAGGCATCTTTGTGTCTCCAACACCTAGTACAGGTGTTGTAATGAATGAATGAATGAATGAATGAATGGTGAAAATCAGAAAACGGGAGCTGAAAGGTACTTCACAGTAGTGGCCTCAAGTACTCTTTAATGAGCATTGGAATCCCCTGGAGAGACCCAGGTTCCCTGAAGCAGGCTGGACCCTCAGCCTCGCCGTTTTTACCATCTTCCCAGGTGACTCTGATGCCCACTTAAGTTTGAATACCGGGGGAAAAAGCAGTAGGGCCTAAGCTCAGCTATAATTGGAATCACCTGGGGAATTTTAAAAATTACTAATGCCTAGTTCTGTTCTCCCCACCCCCCATTCTTATTTTATTGGCCTGGTGCACGATCTGTGATTTGAGAGGTTTAAAAGTTCCCCACATGACTCTAGTGTGCAACAAGGTTTGAGAACCACTGCTTTAGAGTTCTTCTAGGCTAATCTGCCCTGTGGTTCGACTCTTTCCATAACATTCTAACAAGTGATTCATCCAGGAATAGGTGCTTTGAACTTTCTCCATTTCTGTCCTTTATTTTCTGAAGTAATATAGAAAAGACCTTAGAGTGAGAAGTCCTTGGTTTCTATTTAAGCTCTGTGGCTAACTCCAGGTTCTTGAAAATTGAGCTTTGGTGTTTTTTTTTTTTTTTTTCCCCATCTGTAAAATAGGAAGAATATCAGCCTTCTGAGGTTGTTGTAAGTACAAAATGTAATGACATATGTGAGAGGGCTGGGCTCCAGCTCCAACCGTGATTGAATAAATATAGAAGTGGATAGATTGATATTGTTATTGATATGCACATACTTTTTAAATCTCTGAATGTCTTGGCATAATTCCATGACTTTTTCCATATGGACATCTGGAATAAAAGCTCCCTTCTCATGAAATAATACCAGTTATTAGTGGCTACCGTTTATTGAGGCCTTTTGATTTGCCATGAACCATGTTAAGTAATTTACCTGGATTGTCACATTTAATCCTCATAATAATCCTAAGAGATAGTATGTCCATTTTACAGATGAAAAACTGAGGCTTAGAGAAAAGCAGTGGGTTTGAATGGTGCCCCCCCCAAAAAAGATATGTCCATGTCCTAGTCTCTGAAGCCTGTGAATTTTACTTTATTTGGAAAAGAGGTATTTGCACACGTAATTAAATTAAGGATCTTGAGATGAGATCATTCTACATTATCAAGGTGGGCCCTAAATGCCTACACGCATCCTTATAAGATAGAGGCTGAGAGAGGTTTTACAGACCCACTGAGGAGAAAGCAATGCGAAGATGGAAGCAGAGATTAGAGTGATGCAGCCACGAGCTCTGGAATGCCAGGGCAGCCCACAGAAGCCGGAAGAGTCAGGAATGGATTCTACCCGGGACCTCAGAGGGAGTGTGGCCCTGCTGGATTTTGTACTTCTAGCCTCCAGAACTGTGAGAGAAGAAATTTCTGTTGTTTTAAGCCTCCAAGTTTGTGGTAATTTGTTA
The DNA here is from genome assembly GCF_000956105.1 of Propithecus coquereli. Lineage (NCBI taxonomy): Eukaryota > Metazoa > Chordata > Mammalia > Primates > Indriidae > Propithecus > Propithecus coquereli. The sequence goes on along the minus strand of NW_012138302.1, from coordinate 4,742,662 downwards.
CGGTAACATCAGGAAACTAATAACAGAGATTTAAGCAATTTACCCAAAGTCACAAAGCAGTGAACCCAGAATTCAAAACCCTGTTCTTAACCAATATGTTTATTTTGCCTCTAAACCGAAGTGAAGTTTGTAATAAAATGCTTTAGGTTCATTTACTCGACAAATGATTATTGAGTGCCCAGCACGGACAAGGTCTGTCCTGGGGGCTGAAGATACAATAATGAACGAGACCAAAACCATCTTGCCTTTGGATACTCCACAATTTAGTGGAAGAGAAAGACTTTAAACAGTTACTTCCACATACACAGAGATGCTCAGAATTGTTTAATTCCACCAGTGGTAGGTGTTATAGAGGAGAAGGATGAAAACATAAGACTTGATCTGAAGCACAAGAGTCTCATATCCATCCTGTCTAGGCCCAGCTAACAGCCACCTGAGGGGCGGGATCAGCCTTCATTCTTTCTGGGATGTTTCCTGGGGGTTCAAGTACCTACAATCCCACTTTAGCCCTCCCGAGCTTGCAGAAGTTGGTCCACAAACAGGGCAGGTCCATTATTTGGGGATAAGGACCCACAGACAGTGGAAGGCAGAAAGGCCATCAGCAGACAGTGAGCTCTACAACCAGTTACAGACATCATTATGAGACAGTGGAGTGTGTGGGAACTTCTAGACAACGTTTGCATCCCTGCACCAGGCAAGGTTTCCTGTAGGGCCATGAGAAGCTCACTAATCATCTTTTAGTTCATAGCCGTGTTACTTCAGGGCAGTTCCTGTTAAGGCCCCAAACTTAAATATCTCTTGGCCTGGTTTTATTCCATCAAATGCATATTTGCTTTGAAAAATGCCCTGAGACTTAGCTGGTCTAGCAGCTTAGGAAGTTCAAATCCCCACATACCCCTTCCTAGCCTCTGTCCCCAATTGCTGTAACTAAGAATAATTTGTTTTCTGACTATTTTTGGCAAACGATTCTGTTACTTGTGAACTCAATGTCAGACCTGACCAACTCTGGCCATTGGACTATGGTTGTGCAGAATTCAAAATGACCTGCAAGAATGTCCTATCCATGGCCTTTACTTGTCTTCTGAACTCAGAACTGTATTCTTCTTTCCAAAGAGCCTTCCCAGGCCTCTAATTTCTACACCACCACCAACACTTATATTCACTCATTCATTCAACAGGTATTTATTGAGTGTCAACCATGTGCCAGGCACTGTGCTGAAGATACAGAGCTGAAAACACCAAATTTCCACTCTCACAAACCTCACTTTCTGGTGGAGTTAGCAAATCCCTGTGTGAAAAGTACTGTGATACCTGACATTTCCTAAACACCATTCAATATGCCATAAAAACCCTGCAAGATAGATACTATTATGTCCATTTTACAGACAGGAAAACAAGCTTGAGGTAAAGTGACTCAGCTAGTAAATGACAGAGTCAGAATTCAAATCCAGGTTTCCCTGGCTACCAAGTGCATTTTCTCAATGACTACCTAGCCCAGGGTTTCCTTTGGAAGAAATGGACATGTTTTCAAACTAGACAACGGTGGTGGTTGTGCAACATTGTGAACGTACTAAATGCTACTGAATTGTTCACTTTAAAATGGTTAATTTTATGCTTATGGATTCTGCCTAAATAAAACAAAAATAAGAAAACTAAATAAATCAAATAGTCACACTGATATGGTTTTGTCATGCTATTCTTCTGTACCATTAATGCTGTGAGGGCTACCAAGATGGATTTGAAGTCTCCACGCTAGCTGTTTTTACTTAGTGCTACAGCCCCAATGCCAAGTAAGAGTCCTGGCATTTCCACCAATTAATAAAGTAACCTTGGGCCAGTCACTTAACCTCTTTGGACTTCCATGTTCTCAGTTGTCACGTGGCAGTAAAAATGTCCACTGAAGCCATTCCCAGATCCTAATATGATGTTTTACTTTGTAAACAATAAAGTGACTTGAAGATGTCTTTATTCTTACGTACATCAAGAAACCCTAGGTGATACACAATCATCTCTAACTATGTGCCAGACCTGTGTGTTAGAAGAAATTTGAGAGTAGGGGGTAAGATCTTAGTAATTGTATTTAGAGACCATGCTTTCTATTGTTGTCGATATTGCTCTTTTTTATTTACGGGTGTTTGTTTTCATTTTTATTACTTTATAATAAAGTTTATTTTGGTATAAAGGAATGTTTGAGCCAGAGATGGGGAAAAGTTGAGGTAATGGAAAACTCTAATAACGCAAGCACACATTGAGAACAAGAGCTCAGAGAAAAGGCTTTCTGCTGGTGATGGACATCTGCCTGCTAAGGATTCCCGTTAGGAATCAAGTGCTGGTGATGATGGTTGAATCAGACTTTTGTCCTGGAACACAGGTGAATCTGGGCAGACCCTGAGGCGCTGGCCTCTCAATGAGTGCCACTTTGGTGCTGAGTAACAGAAGGATGCTAGAGTCCTGCATGGAGTCACAGGGGCCCACTGTAGCCCATCCCCCCAGTGCCACACAGACCTGCTAGATGGTGCCCTCTCAGCTCTCTGCGGCCCTCATCCTGCCAAGAGAGAGATTTGGAGGAGGCCTGGGGAAACCCCGAAAGACCCTTCTGAATCCAGCTAAACAGTTTGAGTCCTCTTCCCTAGGGTCAGTCGAAGCAGGAGACTTCTATTAGGAACATGGCTGTCAGCAGCTCAGATCT
>NW_012138302.1:4730425-4738628 GCF_000956105.1 Propithecus coquereli | reverse complement strand
CTTCCTCTTCAAAGACTAGATCAACTTAAGCAATATTTCCAGCCTTAGAGAGGGCGGCAAATGAATCTGGTGCCAGAGTCAACTTTTCTCCACAATCCCGACTCAGAGACTCTCCAAGCTGACTAACCCTTAAAGATCTTAACATCCAAACTTTCAGCAGATACACGACTCCCTTCTTCCAAAAGTCTTATAAGTGGTTGTCCCTTCTATCTCAATACTTTCTTAAGTGACATTACACAAGGCTGACCTTTTCTTCTTTTTGAGAAGCCCTAAGTCAGGAAGGTCTTTCTTATATTTAGCCAACTGGTGTTCGTTCTCCGTTTTCAGTGTCCTAGTCCCTTTTCCTCTTGGAGAGCGGCTGGAGGCTATTCTTTGGACCTTGTCTTCAGATTTGCCTGGATTTCTCATCTGGCACTCCATAGCTGTATGGCCGTGGGTAAATTGCTTAACCTCTATGGTGAAAACCACAGTTTTAACATCTATAAAATGGGGATTCAAAAATTACTGTTATTACGCGTTCTGAATTTGAGACAGACAAACAAAGCTAAATGCTGGAGCAAATGGACATTGACTCTCCCTTATTTAGCAATTGTGTGTGGTCATTTCAGACTTGATTACAACTCAAGGTTTTCCTTTGTTCTAAGCTTCTAAGCTGTGTATGCTGTGTTTGAAGCAGTGTCTTATAGCCTTATTTATGATTAGTAAAGAATGCTAAATTATATCTCTAGATAAATTTGTAAATACTTTGAAAAGCAAGAATAATCAAAATCAATGTCATAATATGTTAATACCAACAATCTTTTGAAACTTGTTACCTATATGTGTCCTCATTAGTTCCAGTGTTGCTTTGAACTTTGAAATAAAATGACGAGTAGCCTCTGGGACCTCATCTGTTCTTAGGTAGAGAACCTGCTGTTTGGACACCTAGACCTCATGAGAATACTTTGAGGATGAGGGGAGATCATGGGTGACTTTGACAGTGCATTATCATTATGATATCATTGCCCACAGAATCTCCTTTTTCTCTAGCTGAACAGTTTTCATTCCTTTGATTATTTCTCCTTCTAGCTTGTTTTCCAGATCCTTCTCACATAAAAGGTTGCCTCCTGGAATGAACATACAATATTCTGTACCACCACTTCATTTTGCACTTTTATTTCTACTACTTCATTTCATGCTTTTATTTCTGTAACCAAAGTTCTCAGCTGCTCAGTAGCATCATCTTACTGTTGACTTATGGTAAATTTGCAGTTAACAAAATTTCTTGTGAGTTTCTCACAGTTTTTGCATTTATCTGCAACTCTCTTTTCTCATATTCTCATTGTGTAATCGGTATTTTGTGTCCCAATACTCACTATAAGCTATTCTTTTTATTTTTCAATATGTTAGATTTGTCATATTATTTGCTGCTATCACTTAGCATAACATCATAACATCCCAACCTTGTGTTTTATATGAATTTGGTTCTTATCTAAGACATAGATACACCTGCTGACAGGAAAAGGATATAGACAGAGCCCCTATCGTGATTATATTTTGTCTTGTTTTAAGTGTGGAGAACTGCCTCTCTTGCAAATGTGTATAGTTTAGATCTTGTTTTTGAGAATCTATAGACTGATTCTCTGAACCTTCCTGTTTCTCTGAACTTTCTGAAGTCAGCATCCCTATTTTTTCCCATTAATTCATTCAACAGGCATTTGTTGAGCTATATGCCAGACACTGTGGTAGGTGCTGGGTACAGAAATAAACAACATGCATCTGTCCTCAAGGTGCTTACAGCCTAGTGAGAGAAACAGACCAAATGAAGTGGGCACATAATAGAAGGAATCGGGGAGTTTTGGATATGGCTTTATGGCAGTGGTGACATTTGAGCTGGGTATCACAGGATGCGTGGGAGTTTGCTAAATAGGAAGTAGATCAAGGACATATCTGGCCGTGACCTAAGTCCCCTCTCCTTAGCACACATGAATGCCAAAATTGCATGCTCATTTTCTTTCCTAGTTCCTGCTGTTTTCCTGCAAATGAAGTTTCCTTGTTCAGAATTAGATTGTTATTCTTGGCATTCTAGGAGATGTAATTGCCATCAGGAATGTTATAAAAGAATACCTACCATTCTTTAGCTAGTGGAAAATTTTAAGAAGTATTCAGATCATTGAACATCCTATATTACTCTTATGTCTTGCTTCAGTATTAGCTTTGTGATCAGTATTAATTATAATAACATAACAATAAAATATGATAACAATTGCTAACATTTATAAAGACCTTCTGCATGCCAGGCACTATGAATGGTACCTTATGTGTTGTCCATTTCTACCATTAACAAATAAGAAATTTGAGCTCAGAGAGGCTGAGTAACTAACATAAGGTCACAAAACTAATAAAACAGTAAAACTGAGATGTGAATATTGATTTCTGTGTTAGCAGAGGGTGGCCATTTATATATCCTCATTCTGGCCAGCTGGTCATTATACACCCCCATCCCACCACTGTAATTCTTGCTCTTTACTCATTGATTCTCCTCTGTACTTGCCCTTTGATATTGGTCTGCTAGGCTGCCGCAACAGAATGCTACAGACTATGTGACTTAAACAACAGACATTTATTTCCTCGCAGTTCTGGAGGTGGGGAAGCTCAAAATCAAGATCCAGCAGGGATCAGTTTCTGGTGAAGGCTCTTTTCCTGGCTTGCAGACGGCCACTGCCTTTTTGCTGTGCCCTCACTTGGTGGGGAAGAAGGAAAGAAAGAGAAAGAATGTGTCTCTCCTCCTATTTTTATAAGTCAACATTCTTATCAGATTAGGGCCTCACCTCTTATTACCTCATTTAAAGCTTAATTACCTCCTAAAAGACCTATCTCCAAATAAAGTCACATTGGGGGTTAGGGCTTCCACATATGAATTTTGGGGGAACATAGTTCAGTTCACAGCACCTTTCTTAAAACATCTCACACACTTTCACTTCTCCAATATTTTGCTTATGCTATTCCCCCAGTATAAGCTTTCTGCCTTTCAAAATCCTTGCAGTTCTTGATTGTCCAACTCAAATGTCATTTCCCATGAAGCCATCTCTGGTTTTCCAGTCAAATTTAGTTGCTCTTTCTCCTACTCAATAATGATACTTTGATTGTATTTTGATTCAGCCCCCTCCCCCCACCTTTTTTTTTAAGAGATAGGGTCTCACTCTGTTGCCCAGGCTGGAGTACAGTGTCTTGATCACAGCTTACTGCAGCCTCGAACTCCTGGGCTCCAAGCAATCCTCCTACCTCAGTCACTGGGACTACATGCATGCACCACCCTGCCTGGCTAATTTTTAAACTTTTTGTAGAGACTGTGTCTCATCATGTTATCCAACTAGACTCAAACTTCTGGGCTCAAGAAATCTTCCTGCCTTGTCTTCCCAAAGTCCTAGGATTGCAGGAGTGAGCCACTGTGCCTGGCTTGATTTATTTAGCCCTTACTTTACCCAGACTGCATTATACATTTATGCTCCTTGAAAGCAGTGACCCTGCCTTAATTTGCTCCCAATTCGTCTGCTCCCAGTTCTGTTGGTACACCATAACATGTGTGATTTGAGTTATTCATTAGTCCTAAGGAATGATGGAGTCCATTGGGTGAACTTAGGCTGGATAAGAGAAGACTATAGGAATCCTTGTGACCGTCTCACATGTTGGAAGTGTTGCCTTACAGGAGACAGAAAAATGGTTCCATGTTGCCTGAGGTGTTTGGACTGAGACCACCATGTAAAAGTTATAAGGAAACAGATTTCAGCCCAATATATGGAAGACCTTTTTATTAATAATAAAAAAAGGTTAAGAAAGCTAAGATTCATTGATAATTGCTAAACTGCTGCTTTATACACAATTTCCACTTTCACATAGTCTTATGAAATAGTTTCTGTCCTTCATAAATGAGAACACCAACATTCCAAAATAGTGAAAGATCTAGTGTAAGATCATGTAGTTTATTGCCTTTGCCCGTTCCTTCACGAAGGAGCCATCTCCCTTTCCCTGGAGAATTTGAAGCTGACTGCATGACCTTGTGGAGGAATGCTATATCAGGAATGCTCTGGGGGTGTTGGTATTACTAATACTTCAGTTTTCTTTCATCGCTAAAATCTTATGACTCAGGAATTCTCCATCCCTGGTGAATTTAATGGGAATAGTCCCATTAAACTCATCCCTAACTTCTCTCATCTCTTTGTGGAAAAGATATATTATAAAACTTGTATATGATTTTTACAAATTGACATTACATTATTTCATGTGTTTTTGGTCATGTCAGTTAGTATTTATGAAGCTATTTGGAGGACACAGCTTTGGAAATATCACTACTATTAAAATTGACCTGGTACCGGCCAATAGTGGATATATTTTTCAACCAAGGGCTCCTCTATCTGGGGAAAAAATGGTAATATGCATGAGTCGTCACCTGACACTAGTCAGATGGATGAGGTACTTAGCCTTTCTATCCTTGAGTGCATTCCATGCTGAAGGTGGGTCCCTGCAGACCGAGCCCCCCCAGGGTCAGCTTCTGGGGCAGGCAGCCAACGTTCTGAAGCAGCTGCCATTTTTCTTGGGTGATTCATGTGTGAAAATGTCTCCTCTCCAAAGAATTTGGGTCATCTTGTTCTTCTTCCCAGAGCCAGGCTCTTACCAGACCAGGAGAGTCTCCTTATACAAATGCATCCCAGTTGGGAAGTTCATGAATGTTAAGGATGCTTGTTCACTCCAAATACATAACCCTTTTGGTCTGTGGCATCCTATATTTGGTCATGTTGCTTTTTGTACTCAATAGAATTGGACCTTAGAATTCTGGAGCTGGTGTACATTTTGGTGTAACTTCACAGATAACAAAAATGATCACGTATCTCCATCTTCTAAATTTAACTCAGTATGTCTCTTTCCTGTTGTGAAGGTACAGCCTTGAATTTGAGCAGAGCCTTTGCTTGCACGTGTGTGTGCATGTGGGGTGAGATAATATGTGCTATGAAACTCCTCTCTATTCTGTTTTTGTTTTTGTTTTTTCCTGATCAGAAGAAAGATGACAATACTAACTACCAGGAACATCCAAGATCAGTTCAATCCCCACCCCACGCCCCTCGTTTCTTTTCCCAGGAAAAATATCACAGGTATCCTCCTCTTCTTCCATTTTCATTATACAAAATATGTTCTTCCTAGATGAAGGTTTGGAGAGGGAGAGAATGATAATTTTTCGTATCTTGCAAAGTAGAAAATGCCAGCGAAACACTCGAATATGAAGTTGACACTACTTTGGGATCATTTAGCACAATCTGCCTGAAGTTTAATAGTACAACCTGGGGAAGAGAGTGATTCACACAAAATTAACCTGTGTGGCAGAGGTGGGACCAGATCCCGTTCCCTGGTCCTCATTGCACAGCCTTATAACATCACAGCTTCTCAGAAGTCTTCTAAAATTGCGATGGAGACCAGTCTGGGTAATCGTAATCAGCCCCATCAGGGCTTGGGATGCTATCAGGACAGTGTGTCTTTCTTTGCTCCTTAATCACAGTCCTGTTGTAAACCTCAAGGATTTGGGACCCACAAAATGAAATCCTCAATTAACTGCCATTGTTTTTTTGCACTCAATTGTTAAAGACAAAGATGGAAAATGTTAAAAAATAGATAAGGATTTATTTAAAAGGCAATATTCTGTATGATTCCACTTCTGTGAGGTACCTAGGATAGTCAAATTCATAGAGACAGAAAGTAGAATGGTGGCTGCCAGGGGCTGGAGGGAAGGGGGAATTAGTGTATCTGGGTATGGAGTTTCAGTGTAAGAAGATGAAAAAGGTCGTGACGATGGATGGTGGTGACAGTTGTACAACAACATGAATGCACTTAATGCCACTGAGCTATATACACTTAAAAATGATTAAATAGTATGCTTTGTTATGTGTATTTTACCACAGTTTTTAATAAGTGCCACATTCTTGGTATAATCTGGAATTTTCATACCCCTGGAAACAGACTTCCATACCCTAAAGAACAATAATAACAACTTTATGCTATCTTTTATTTGCCTCGTGTTTGTTGTTTGCAAAATAATCCCATCTGCATGATTGCATTTCATAGTAACCAAAACTGAGAGAAAGGCATGACAGGTCTCCTGATCCCTGTTTCACAGATGAGTAAACTGAGGCCCAAAGTTACACAGCTGACAGGTAGCAGAGTTGGTACCAGAACCCAGGGCTTCGGATTTGTGTTCCTGGAGCCAGGCACAATCCAATATAAAAAGTTTTAAATTGATAGTTAACATATCATACTTACCTTGGAAAGTAGAATAATATTAATACATTTTAGAAGGATTTTTAAGAACTTTGAACACTGGAGTGGTTTGGAGGTTTTGAATGAGAAAATAAATGAATTTAGTCACCACATTGTCTAAACATTCTGATCAACTATAGTTTTACGATATAGTAATAATAAGGACAAACACATCTATAGGACATGTACCAGGTACTGTTCTAAGCACCTTAGCTAGACAAACTCATTTATCAAAATGTATTATTTTTTTTATTTAAAATTTATAACTGAATTTATTGAGACTAGCATGTGCAAAACATTGTTCTAAGTGCTTTATCTACCTTATCTCATTTAATCCACTCAACAGTCTGGGACAAGTATTACTAGAGCTTGGAGATGTGAAATAATTTGCCTGAGGACACATGAGAGCAACTGATACAGTCAGGACTCAACCCCAGGTCCACCCACTTCTTTGCTACTGCTCAGATAGGATAGTGTGCATCTTTCTAATCACTGTCATTTCTAAATATCAATTATGTCATTCACATGGCTGGGGCAATGTCCAAAAAGAGATGCTGGTTGGCTCACAGTTTGCTTCTTGAGGGACTTCTAAGTTTCACCCTGAAATTCTTGCTGGAAATTTGATTCGGTTGCTGAAAGCGGAAGAAATACAGCTTTCATGTTCATGCGCAATTTGCTTTTTCATTTTCTTTTATTAGCCTGAGACTTACTGTAAATCACACTTTCCCATCAGTCCTGGGAGTTCTGATTATGTTCATGGGGTCCAGCTAAGAGCAGGGCAGTAAATTACTGCCACTTTGTTTGAAAATTTTTTTAGCCACAGTACATTAGCTGCTTTTGTTTGCTTTTCCACTGGTGGTGTGCACATTTTTATTTTAGAATTTGTGTTTCTTGAATGTCTCATTTATGAATAATGTAGCTTGCAAAATGGAATGATTGGAGAAAAAATATGAAAGAGGTGTCCTGTTTGGCATCTGTAAGATTTTAAAGAATTTAGAGTGAAAATGAGTTATCGAGTCTCTCTCTCGCTCTCTCTCTCTTTCTCTTCTGTGCACACGCACTTATTCTCTTCATTCTCCCTTTCCCTCCTCCTCCCACTTCCCAAAAAACAATTGGTAAGTAATGATCAATATGGTAGCTAATATCAGGTAACTACCAAGTAATACCTTTTTCCAGGCTTCTCTGAATATTTTTGTTTATTTGGAAGATTGATAGATCAGAAGGTCGGGGGGCATATTTTATTGTAAGTTTCTGTTCCAAATTTCCTGACATTTTCAGAAAAAAAAACTAAGCTTTTTAAAAGGCAAAAATGGGACTAATAAAAACCAGACCCTAAAGTGATTGTCAAAATGTCAAAAATAACTGCTTTTCCTTTATTCAATAGCATTAATCTTGAGGTACCTACCTTCTCATGGAATGTCCCTAATAGCATGACTTGCTTCTCTTGCTGGGCCATCGACAAATAGAGTGACTTCTAAAGTGACACCTGAATCCTCCATAGCTTTCCATAATTGGTGTGGAAGTTCAGTGGAGACATTTGTTCATGTTTTTCAAATTACATCTTTTGAGAAAGTGGTGACAAAGGTTGCTTGCACTACCAGCCCAGAGTTTGAGCTCTCCTCATGAGCCTTCATTGTCACAATGTTCACAGGACCATCCTACAGGCACTAGAAAACAAGTATGCTTGTGCAGGACCTAGAGGAGTTGGAAAATAAACCAATTTTCCTGAAGTTCGTTAGTGTTTCTAAAGTGGCTTTGGAAAAGATTTTAGTGCACTTGAAGCAACTTATTAGAGAATTTTCATCCTTATCAATAATCCATACAAAATTGGTTATTTCATTTTCTCAGACTTTGTATTAGATCCCTTTCAGGGAGGTTACCTATAATAACCTCCTGTTGATAGCTGCTTCCATGATCC
>NW_012138302.1:4719728-4730375 GCF_000956105.1 Propithecus coquereli | reverse complement strand
TAAGTAATGATCAATATGGTAGCTAATATCAGGTAACTACCAAGTAATACCTTTTTCCAGGCTTCTCTGAATATTTTTGTTTATTTGGAAGATTGATAGATCAGAAGATCAGGGGGCATATTTTATTGTAAGTTTCTGTTCCAAATTTCCTGACATTTTCAGGAAAAAAAGTAAGCCTTTTAAAAGGCAAAAATGGAACTAATAAAAACCAGACCCTAAAGTGATTGTCAAAATGTCAAAAATAACTGCTTTTCCTTTATTCAATAGCATTAATCTTGAGGTACCTACCTTCTCATGGAATGTCCCTAATAGCATGACTTGCTTCTCTTGCTGGGCCATCCACAAATAGAGTGACTTCTAAAGTGACACCTGAATGCTCCGTAGCTTTCCATAATTGGCGTGGAAGTTCAGTGGAGACATTTGTTCATGTTTTTCAAATTACATCTTTTGAGAAAGTGGTGACAAAGGTTGCTTGCACTACCAGCCCAGAGTTTGAGCTCTCCTCATGAGCCTTCATTGTCACAATGTTCACAGGACCATCCTACAGGCACTAGAAAACAAGTATGCTTGTGCAGGACCTAGAGGAGTTGGAAAATAAACCAATTTTCCTGAAGTTCGTTAGTGTTTCTAAAGTGGCTTTGGAAAAGATTTTAGTGCACTTGAAGCAACTTATTAGAGAATTTTCATCCTTATCAATAATCCATACAAAATTGGTTATTTCATTTTCTCAGACTTTGTATTAGATCCCTTTCAGGGAGGTTACCTATAATAACCTCCTGTTGATAGCTGCTTCCATGATCCGTCATGATGGGCCTTCAGCAGCTGTGTTAGAATTTGTAACTTTGTCCATCTGGTGAGAGTTGATTGGACCAGAGAGAAGACTCGTGACCCAGAATGGGCCAATCAGAGTCTCTTTCTTGGGAATTTGGAATTGAGAGTCAGATATAGCCAGTTAGTGTTTTTAAGTTGCTGGTAGTGCCAGGAGATCAACTTGGTGGCCATGGAGTGTTCATCTTCTACTGTGTGCTTCAAGAAGCCAAGAAACCTGGTTTGCAAAGAAAGATTTAAGCAGATTCGTAGAATCAGAGACTGGGGGTGGAAGGAGATTACTGACCTGGCTGCCAGCAGCTTTCCAGTTCTTGGTTCCTGATCCTGCCAAGGCCTGGCCAGACTCCTTGCCAGAGTTCCACAAGAAACCCTTGCATCTGATGTTAAATTCTCTATCCACCTTATTCGTCCCTCCTCACCCTCTTAAACAAACTTCAGTTAGTTCTTGTTATATGCAATTAAAGAGTTATAACAAAGACACGTACTCTCTCTCCAGTGTGTATTTGTTTGATTATAGATATGGCCAAATAAACACATAGATGGATGTTCCTGCTCACTCTTTGGTGCCCTAGAAGGTTTGAGTTGGGAATAAACCTAAGAGATCTCTTAGTCCTATCCTCTCATTAGACTGATGCAGAAACTAAAGACTGCAGATGCAAAATCAGTGATTTACCCAGAGTCACACAGCCAGGACTTGATCCCTGACCTTCTGGTCCTCAGGCCAGCCAGTGTTCTTTCTAGGCTGGCTCCCGGAACCTGCCATCCATCTATCCCCATCTATCCTTCCATCTGTCCATCTGTCCTTCCATCCATCCATCTTTCCATCCTTCCACCCTTCCACCCATCCATCCTTCCATCCATCTATCCATCCTTCTATCCATCCATCCTTCCATCCATCCATCCTTCCATCTTTCCATCCATCCTTCCATCCATCCTTCCATTCATCCTTCCATCCTTCCATTCTTCCATCCATCCACTAAGTATAAATTGAGCAAGCTCCTGTTATATGACAGGTACTGGGATAAATGCTTTTTGTCCTCAACAAACTGACAGTATGGTAGAACCAAAGTTCCTTAAGCATATTTTTCCTTTGTTTCATGGGATTCCCCATCTGGAAGGCACTTTGCTAACTTTACTAGCCCATCATCATAGCAAGTTCATCCAAGAATCTCCCAGAATATATTCCCATCATATATTTTCCACGACTTTCTTATGGCACTCTTTTCAAGTATCTGTGATAATCTCTTTTGGTATCATATCTCACTTGGGAGCTCCTTGAAAGCAGGGACTGTGTATAAATTATTCCCTTCATTTTTAGCACAGAATCTGTCATAAGGTACATCTCCAAACAATATCTACTTTTCTAGAGAATTGATTTCACTTCTTAGAATCTCAAATGGGAGTGGTGTATCAGTTATGTATTGCTAGGTAACAGACCACTCCAAACTTAATGGCTTCAAATAACAATCATGTATTATTATTATTATCTCTCATGGTTCTGGGAGTTGACTGGGATTAGCATGGTTCTTCCTCAGGGTCTCTTATGTGGTTGCCATCAAATGGTGGCTGGGGCTGAGGTCATCTTAAAGACTTTGTCATTCACATGTATAATGTCTGTACTGAGAGAACTCTAACAGCTGGAGGCTTGAACAGCTGAGGTTCCCAAGGGCATCTCTCTTTTTTTTCTCTCCAAGAACTCTTTCACATGGTGGCCTCAGAGCCACAAGTAGCTGAAGGCTCCCAGAGGGACTGCCCTAAGCCTTTTCTAGCCTGACCTCTAAAGTCACTCATACAGTGTCATTTCTGCTATATTTTGTTCTTCAATGCAGTCACAGAAGCCCTGCCAGGTGCAAGGAAAGAGGACATAGACTCTACCTTTCGATGGGAGGAGTGTCAAAGAATTTGCAGACATGTTTTTACATCTCTGCTTTATGCTTCTTCACACATGGGAGATATGAGGGAAACAAATGCTTCATCCCTGGCCTCAAGGAGCTTTCTTTTGAGTTAGTAGCCATAGCTTTCAGACAATTGCTAGTTTCTGGCTTCACTGACAGCTACATCCATTCCACCTAGTCTGCTATTCCTAGCCACAATCACTCACAGGGTTTGGTAACCATGAAATTCACTGGCCTAGACATTAGTGTGGGCAAGCAGGTAGGGTCAAGTCCTCATTTGACCATGCAATTCCTGTGTGCTGGAAGCTGCTCAGGCACTCTGGAAAAATAGACAGTGAGTACTCTTGGGCCCTGACAAAAAGGAGCAACAGACACTTGTAGAAGTATAACCTAAGGAAATAATGCAAAAGGGAAAAAAAGATTTAAGTATAGAGTGTACATTGAAGCATTATTTTTTTGATGGTGAAGAAATAAGAGGGGGGCTAAATATTTAGCTATTGGAGAAAGCCTTTTATTGTGACCTCGGGTGGAAATCCATCATCAGAGATCTGCATCTGTTTTTCCCTAGGTGTCTGAGGTTGTATCTACTTGGGGAGGAAGAAATAGGGACACAAAAGCAGAACCCTAGCAAACTCTCATCTCCATCCACAGCTCCTCACCAGTGCCATCCCCCAGCCCTGGAGGCTCAGCTCATGCTTCCCAAAGCCCAGCTCCCAGCTCAAGTTCCCTGCTCGGCACTGTGTGAAAGCTGTCCTTTGCTGGCCAGATGAGGCTCAGATTTCCTCATGACTATTTTAGGGCTTTCCTCAGTCTGGGCCAACTTGTCTTACCTGCCTTCTTGCCCACTACTGCTTTGTCCATACCTTCCCCTAAAGCAAACCCACTCTAGACACTCATGCCTTTGAGCCTCTGCTCGAGCCAGTCCTTTCCCCAGGGAATACCATCTCCTCCACCTCCACCTCCACCTCCTGAAAGCAGACTCCCGTTAGGAAGCTGAACTGGAGAGGTGCAAGAGGGGACAGCTGGGAGCTTCCATAAGCACATCTCCAAAAGCAGTTTTGTTTTAACAAAGTTTAGACACATGAAGTTAACATGATGGTGATTATGATCGTGATGAAAAGATGCCTGGGGGCTCCTCAATGTGGTTGGATATGAGTGGTGCTATTTTAGTTGTCACCGTGATTAGGGGTTACAGTTGACATTTATTAGCCAGGGGCTTAGATTGCTAAACACTCTGCCATGTGCCAGCAGTCCTGCGGGAGGAGGGACTTTGCTACCTAAAATGTCAGTGATGACCCCCCCCTGGAGAAATACAGTGAACTGAGGAATCTGTGGGAAGTGCACTGTGGAGTCTCCAGCAGATATCTATGGGACATGTCACCAAGGGTGGTATCAGGCTTGTGTGCCCTACTGTCCCCAACAACTGCACAGCTACTGTCCTCTGCCTGTCCTCTCCCCTCCATCAAGGCCCAGCTCAAGCACTCCTCCTCTCTCAAGCCTTCCCTGATTTCTGTGGATAAACATGCTCACTCCCTCCTGAGCATAAAACAGTCTTCTTCTTTCATCTTCCCTTGTTCCAATTATTTTTATAGGTTTCTTTTCCATCATGACTTTGTTAGGTCCAGGCGAGATGGGACAGGTATCCTTTCTGTCCTACACAGGTATTTAATAAGTATCTGCTGATTTTTCTTCTGCTTCCTCTCTCTTTTCTTTTCCTTCCTTCCTCTAAGTGCCTGCAGATTCCACAGGAAGTCTGGGCTTTCTCTCCCTCTCCACTCTGCACTGGGTCTTGCCCAGTCTGCCTGATAAGAGTCAGGGAACTGCCTGGCCCCTCTGCCATCACTGCACAATAACCCTGGCCAGCTTGTTTTGATCTCAGCCTCCCTCTCTCCCAGACTTCTTCAATACTCAACATCTTGACCACACACTCAGCTTTTGCTCTCACTCTGATTTGTACTTGCAAATTAGATCTCTGGAATGTCTCCTCCTTCCTTCGAGATCTTAAGGGGCTCCTGAAGGACAGAGGCCATATCATCTCCTTTTTCAAAGTCCTACCAGTTGCTAAGTGTTACCTCCTTTAGAAACCCTTCTCTGACACCTCTGGCTTGTAAAATAGGTTAAGTTTCCTCTTTCTAGTATTCTTTATTACCCTGAACATACTCAGATCACACTTTATCATGGTAGTCTCTTTACCTACTTGGCTCTGTAGCCAGGATGAGAGTGAGCACAGATACCGAAATCCATTTGTTCGTCTATTCATCAAGCATTTTCTGAATCTATTTTTTAGCAAGCCTGTGTTTGCTTAATAGGTTTAAGGAACTACAACAATGAGAAAGGCATGGCCAGATCCCCAAAGTTCATAGTCTTGTGTATTAATTGATTTTTGTATCTTTCTACTAAGAAAATAGTACCCACTCAGTTTTCATCTCCAGATTTTTTGGTGCTTTTCTGTTTTCTTAAAAAAATCAATAGAGCAGATAATCCCTAGTTGTTGAGGATTTGGTTTCAAAATTTGAGGGCAAAGCTACCCCATCCACAAAAGAGAACGTTCAGGAGACGGGAACTTCACGAGTGCATTGCCCTGCTAACAAGAGAACCTTACTAAGCTATAGTGAAGCAAGGTAATAGCTCGTGGTTTTGTCTTTATTATTTGGTTTGGTTTTCCAGGGCTGGGAAAAGCTGCAAGTGACTTCTTGCAATGTAGATATACCCTATACCTGGAGAGTTCTTAGGCCCATGGATTTACTTATCATCCTAGCATTCAGCTGAAGATGGGGGTTTAATTCAAAAAAATTACCATTTTAAAGTTGGGATGGATGAAAAAGTCAGAAAGAAGATTGGGGTTATTTCTCCAAGACTAAGGGACCTACTCTTAAGCCAGAAACTTTGTGTCCCAAATTTCAGTTAGAAGAGTTCGATTATGCCAAAATCAAGTCATTGTCCTGATGGTTAAGTGTGTTTCTGCTCATAAATTCTAAGTATCCCCATTATTTTTATATTTAAGTGAAACATGCACATATGACAAATATGAAGTAACAAAATGTTACCCTCCCCAAATACTAAAAATGGTTGAAAAATTGAGGTAAAATAAATTGGATAAACCTCAAAAGTCCACTGTCTTAGTCCGTTTGGGCTGCTGTAGCAAACTGGTATAGACCGGGTGACTTATAAACAAATTTATTACTCACAGTTCTGGAGGCTGGGAGTCCAAGATCAGGGTGCCAGCATGGTCAGGTTCTGGTGAGGGCCCCTTGCTGAATCATAGAACAGCTGTCTTCTTGCTGTGTCCTCACATAGCAGAGGGGCAAGGGATCTCTCTGAGGTCTCTTTTATGAGGGCACAAATTCCATTCATGAGGGCTCTGTACTCAAGACCTAGTCATCTCCCAAGGCTTCATCTCCCAATATCATCACCTTGGGGATTAAGATTTCAACATAGAGATTTTAGGGGGCCACAAACATTCAATCTATGACATCCACAAAAACTTCTAACTAGAAAAAAGTCTCTAGGGTAACCTAGTTGGTGGCTGCCGATGGTCTTATTAGATAACCTGCTCCTGGAGTAGAAATAAGGATTGGTCAAGATCATAGCATCTGTGGTGTGAGAAGGAGGTGTCATCTGGATGGATCCAGGTGAGTTAATAGTGGAAGAAGTTCTTAATGACACTAGGGCATAAAACACCTGGTTAAGAGGGGACAGGTTGGGAGTAGGGGCAGGAGAAGGGTGTCCACTAGAATTGAGTTCCATTCTTAGCCATGACGAACCTAGCTATGCTAAAAACCCTATAAGCCTTGGTGTCTTCCTTAACATGGGGCTATGAAAACCTGCATCTATCACAGCGTTCTGGTGAGACTAAAATGCAGTAATATATGTAAAGTATGTTATAGAATCTGTGCTCAACACATATGGTTCCCTTCTCATCCCCCCTTTATTAATTATAGCAATCTAAATGCTGGAGACCAGCCATTCTTATTCTGCATAGATCTTCACTTAAGAGGAAAAAGTAGTTTCCTTGAGCTTTTAAGAGCCATTTATTAATACATACAATTGGCCTACTTGTAA
This sequence comes from Propithecus coquereli, assembly GCF_000956105.1. NCBI lineage: Eukaryota > Metazoa > Chordata > Mammalia > Primates > Indriidae > Propithecus > Propithecus coquereli. The sequence goes on along the minus strand of NW_012138302.1, from coordinate 4,723,590 downwards.
CAATGACTTATTCCTTTAAAAAGTTCTCTAGGTAGCAAAGTTTTCTTAAAGTCCTTTGAGTTGCTCTGTATACTTATTGAGCATCCTAAGGAATGACATATGAAGGTGGCTGTCTTTCCCCATTAGTCCAGATTTATAGTGGGTTTTGCTCTAAGTGCATATTTGCAGAATCATTCCTGATGTATGTGTGTTTTCCCTCCCCAAAAAGGAGCTGCATCTTTGGCCACTTGTTGTCTTTGGTCCAATGGACACTCTTTAAAGCCACTCTTATTACTCAGAGGTCAGTAGCCCAAGCTCAACTAGAGGCATTTGTACTTGTGTTCTCAGGAAAACTTGAGTGTTAGGCCAGGACCCAACATAGCACTTCTTTTCTTTTCACTTTTAACCATCATATCTCCTGGTCTACAGCAGATTTGTTCAGCCAGAAGATGCTTATCTTCATCGTGCCATCTCTGTCCCTACCTGGGGACATGGGTTTAGATACTGGAGAGTTCAAGGCAAAGGTCTGGGTCGGTGATGTAGTTTCGCTCTTTATCAGTAATGTGACATGCTTAATGTTTCAGCATTTCTTCTTCTGAACAAGGGATTGTAGTGGAGAATCCTCCTGGGGATTTTGAGGAGTAAATTAGTTACGGGGCTTAGTAGGAAGCAGGCAAGAATCAGTGGTCAGGAAACGGTAGCTATAATTACTGTAGCCACATGTTCTCCTATCGATGACACGGGAGAATCATTTAAGGAGAGTCTAAAAAACACTTATGCCTGGACTCCACCCCCGATCAATTCAAGTAGAATCTCTAGGGGTGGGACCCAGGTATCAGTTTGTTGTTTTTGTTTTTCTTTTTCTGGAACACTTTTGATGTTCCAGAGACAGACTATCTCATTTAATCTCGCAACATCTCTAACGGGTAAGTGTAATTATCAGCCTTGCTTTACAGTTGAGGAAAACGAGGCTCAGAGAGATTGAGTAACAGCAAGGAAGAGGGGAGGTGGTGGGTGGATACAGAGCCACGCAGTCCAAGTCCAGAGCCCATGCTCTTAGCTCCTGTGCCACATACCGTCCATGCTCTTAGCTCCTGTGCCACATACCGTCCATTTGGGTAAACGGCACCACCGATGACGTGTCCGGTGGGAACCAAGACTCAGCAAGTGGGCTCATCTCGCGGTCTCAGGCTCCCTCCACACCTTCGGCTCACCCACCTCCTGCTCCTATCTTCAGCCCCGCATGCTCAGGACTTCCCAGCGGCCCTGAGTCAGATAGCAAACTGTGGTCATTCAGAAGTCCCCTGCTATTCCGGCTGATTTTTATTAAACACAGCTTGTGGCTCCGACTCAAGAATGTGCAAGCTGATTTAGATTATGCTTTGCATTGAGTTTATTAAGATAAAAAATATTTCCCGAGATAGTGAGTCAGAAGTATTTATGGTGAAGTGGGCTGAAAGTGAATGCAGGTTGATAGCGTGAACAGAATGTTCTCTCAAAGTCAAGCGTGATGATCTAACTGTGTTTGGCAGCCTTCCTTTATGTTTAGCTAAGCATTTTATTTCATGTCGGGAACCTCCTCCCTCTTCTGAAAAGGATCAGTCCTGTAGGAGGCTAGGATTTTGGCATGTGCCTCTTTTGATACTGAAACCCAGGCCCTACGCCTAATTGTGACTGGCTCCTCGGCTGACTGGCGGGGTTGCCATGGCAAAGGACTGTTACATTTTTGCATCTCAGTCTCTCTCACCTGTCAAAATGGGACTGTAACTCTCAGTCCTGCCTCTCTCCCTGAGGAGAGATGGGGGGGCACTTTGAAATTAAGTAATAAATGTTGGGAAGGATTTGTGGATTTGTGGATGTGACATCTTGTCAAGCAGGTTAGTAATAAATGGGGTGTCTCCAAAGCTAATTTGCCCAAAATTCACTCGAGCTTTCCATTTACTTAATCAACCAGCATTTATTAAATGCCTATGAAGTTCACAATAACACATGGAGTGCTAAGGAGAATACACAAAGGAAAAAAGGAGGAAATAGAGTCTCAATGCCCAGAGAGCTCATAAACTAACTTCTTTTTTCTTTCAGCTCACTTTTTAGGTTGATTAAGCCTTAGTATAAACGATGCCTGTGCTGTGTTTAAAAAGTTCATTCTTGATGATGACTTCCAGTTACATCATAAGTAACTAGTGGTGATTTAGTTGTTTTCGGTACCAGTGGGTATTGTCACGTGCTGGATGGACTCATAAAAAGGGCAAGGACATTTTGTAGTCCTGGTTTTGGGTGGTGCATAAATAAAAGATTTCAGTCTGGGTTTATTGGGAAACGGTGCATCAGGTAATAGTATCATCTTTGGTGTTCAAGGGCTTGGGTTTGAGTCCTGGCTCTGCCATTTTCTGGCTGTGTGACTTGGGACAATTACTTAACCTTTCTGTGTGTCAGTTTTCTTATATCTAGAATGAGGGTAATAATAGTGTCTACCTCACAGGATTATTTTAAAGTTTTAAAAAGTTAATGTAAGAGGCTCAGAATGGCTCCTGGTACTTCGTAAATGCTCAAAATGTTAGTTATGATCACAGCTTTCTATTGTTAATGGGGAGAAATAGTGGCACTAACAGGATATTAACATTTCATTTTCCTACATTATAAAAACTGTTTTTTTGGAATCTCAAATTTTCACCCAGATCTAACACAATCACTTGAGATTGCCCCAAAGTTTCAAACTTCTTGTTCAGGAGTAGAAAACATGCTATACAGGCCACTCTCTGCTCTCTGACATATGGTGCTCAGGGCCTGAGGTAAACCATTTTGTTCTAAAAGCCTCACACCAGTGTAGGATCCAGAGGGGTGGGGAAGGGCAGCTGTGAAATATGATGGAAAGAACTCTGGGCTTAGAGTCCAAGTCCTGGCTTTGTCTTTTATTAGCTGGGAACTCTGGGATTGGTTCTAAGTTCTCTGAACCACATTTTACCTATCCTGATTGTGCAAAAGCGATGGTGGGTAAAACTGCTAGGGCCTTAGCACAAATCAAGGCAGTGGCACCAAACCGTGCCAAACTCGTGGTCATCATATTCTCTACTGCCATATAATTGTAGTTTAAAAAAAAAATTTGCACTTAAGAATGTCTTCTGTGAAGCAGTAAAAATTATTCAGTCTTGACCTTTGAGTACATATCTTTTTAATATTCCATATGGCAAAATGGTAAGTATACATAAAGCACTCCTGCAGAATACTGAAGTACTAGTACTAGATTGTCTCAAAGGAAAGCATTTGCATTTTGGGCTGAACTAGCCACTTTTTACTTAAAAGAATGACTGAAAAATGATGGTTAGTTATTCTTGAATATTTTTGAAAATGAACAAAATGAACCTGCCACTTACAAGGAAATAGGAGATAGTATTAGTTACCAATAATGAAATTTGAACTTTTAACAAAAATAGAATTTCGGGAGACTTTAAGCCATGACCATGAACTTGACAGCTTCCCAATCTTTTCTGATGAGATTGGTGGTGATATTAATGAATATGAATTTTTTTATATTATATAGTTAGATGTGTCCACATTTGGAAGATGTGCATAACTCAGTGAACCAATGTTTTCTAAATGGGCAATGCATGTTGTTACAAAATCATATGTGGGTAGACAATTCATTCAAAGTGCAAAATAAATCAATCCATTTTAATGTAACTGATTATGGAAAGTTCACTGATATGGTTTCAGATTTTACATTGCAACTAACCTTCAAGAAACTACCACTTGCCGGGCGCGGTGGCTCACGCCTGTAATCCTAGCTCTCTGGGAGGCCGAGGCAGTCGGATTGTTTGAGCTCAGGAGTTCGAAACCAGCCTGAGCAAGAGCGAGACCCTGTCTCTACTAAAAATAGAAAGAA
>NW_012138302.1:4674525-4719678 GCF_000956105.1 Propithecus coquereli | reverse complement strand
CAGTCAATTATGAATTAAATAACGTGGAGATGTCCAGGTCCCACTCCCCTGCCTGTGGTATTTGAATTTCTAGAATTGGCCCAATATATCCTATTTTAAAAATCCCCACAGGGTGGGAGGCTGAGGCAGAAGGATCGCTTGAGCCCAGGAGTTTGAGGTTGCTGTGAGCTAGGATGACGCCACGGCACTCTAGTCCGGGCAACACAGTGAGATTCTGTCTCAAAAAAAAAAAAGCAACTACCACTTGTCAAATTTTAGTGTAGTATCAAAGAATAACAAATGTAAATTATTTGAAAGACTATTAAAATACCCCTTTCTTTTCCTACTGTGTGAAGCCAGATTTTCTTCAGCCAAAACAACATATCTCCCATCCAGGTACTAACCAGGCCCGACCCTGCTCAGCTTCCGAGATCAGACGAGATCAGGCGCGTTCAGGGTGGTATGGCCATAGACCAAAACAACATATCTCAACAGATTGAATGCTGAAACAGGAGAATCCAACTGTCTGCTCTTCATGTAAATAATAGATTTGCAATAATATAAAACAATGCCATTCTCCTCACTATTTTTGGTATGTGTGTAGAAATTACACTTATTTTTCATTAAATATTTTTATTAAAATATTTATGTTGGCTGGGTACAGTGGCTCACTCCTGTAATCCTAGCACTTTGGGAGGCTGAGGTGGAAGGATTGCTTGAGGCCAGGAGTTCAAGACCAGCCTGAGCAAGAGCAAGACCTCATCTCTATAGAAAATAGGAAAAAAAATTAACTGGTGTGGTGGTACACGCCTGTAGTCCTAGCTACTCAGGAGGCTGAGGCAGGATTGCTTGAGCCAAGGATTTTGAGGTTGCAGTGAGCTATGATGATGCCACTGCACTCTAGCCAGGGTGACAGACCAAGACCCTGTCTCAAAAAAAAAAGAAAAAGAAAAAGAAAAGTAATGGGATTTTTATATTTTTATTTTTAAATAAATTAGTAAACAAATATTTTAAAATTTTCTCTTTGGGATCCTCAATATTTTAAAGATTATATAGGGGTCCTGAGACCAAAAGTTTAAAAACTTCTGTCCTAGAGCATGGACTCTGGAGGCAAACTAATTTGTTTTGAATCCCACTTCTACTCACTGTCTGTGTCATCTTGGGCAACTTTCTTACCCTCTCTGTGCCTTAGGTTTCTCATGTGTAAAATGTTCATAACAATACCTGTCATGAGAATAGATACCATTTAGGTGTTACCTATTACCACTGTTATTATTATCCCATCATTGTCATTGTCATCACCATTGTTACTACCAGTATTACTACTGGAATTTATAGTTTATTCAGGAACACAGAGCTAGAGGTGGATTCAGAGGAACTGAAGTTTTTTCCTCTCAAACCAGGTCATACACCACCTCTCACTCACCAGTCTGCCATCTCAGCATTTGTAATCTAGGGAAGACGATAAAAAGTATGAAAAATGTCTCACAGCTCAAGCACAGACCATCAGAGATATAGAAGCAAACCACTGAAAACAGCACACAAATAGTCGGGTTTATAAGTAGAGGCCAAATTTCTTTGCCTGGCGTTCAAGCTCAGTGGGCACCTGCTTGTTGCCTGCTACCCGGTGGTTCTGCAGCTGCCCAGATTGAAACACACACTGTCCCAGAATGAGCAGTCACCAAAGGCCCCGGTAATAGAGTATGAATCCAAAGCCCAGGGAGGCAAAGTGACTGCCTGATACACTCGGCCAGTTAGTGGCAGAACTGGTACTGGAGTCCAGTGTGATGCCCAGGTGTTCTCCAAAAGAAATGACTAGTCCAGGACCTGCAATGATCACACCGAGCTTTGAGCGTGGAGAGGAGAGCAGGTCCCCTAGCATGGCCTATAAGGCTACTACGGAAGGATCCAGCTGGTTCTGGGAAGAGAATGGATCATGCCAGGGGCTTGTTAACAAGAGAGAAAGCAGTCAGCGATACAGACGTGCGTTTCATTTTAGTTTATTCCAGTCACAGAATGCTTTCGTGTTTAGGCAAAAGACTGTTCTGATGCTTCTGGTCTTCGCCAAACTGCGGACCAGACCATTTGTTAGTTCTGCTTACTAAGTGAGCAGCTACAGGTGGCAAAGAAATTTGAACATTTTTGTCAGTGAAAAGTTAAAAGCAAATTCCCTGTTTGTGGCAAGGCTCCTTTGTTTAGGAAACACAGAGATTTTGCTTACATTTCCTTTGTTCTGTCTGAAAACACACTGCTTCGGCCAGCTACTACACTGATTTCAAGGTGCCCTGCAACCCTCATTTTTGTTTTTAGATAGATATTATATAGAGCAGCTCAGGTGAGGTACCTGGTCTCTGGAGGATGGCTGGAACACCAGCCAGCACCCATGGCTAAAACTTAGACCCATCAGCCAGACAGTCCTGGCTGGAGTCAGGGGAAACACACAGTTCTTGGGCTATATGTGTGTCCAGGGCCCACCCTGGTTTAGGGAAAACATTCCAACTCTGTACCCAGCTCTCAGTGGGGCTCAAGCTACCACAGCAGTTTGGTGGAGTGGAAAGAGCTAGGTTTTGGAGCCAGAGAGGTATAAATTGGACCTCAGTTCAGCCACAAGGCCTTGGGCAAGTTGCTTAACCTCTCTGATCCTAGGTTTCCTCATCCTAAAACAATAATGATGACTCTTCCCTTGCCAGGTTATTGTGCAGGTAAATACCAAAGGAAAGCCCTGGCATATGGTAGGATTTCAAAGTAGTCTGTTACTGGTACCGTGTTGGCCAGCTGCCTCAGTCGGACTTTGTTTAGGTGCCAAAGGATTGAAGGTCATTGGTGATGGAAGCTTTGGGCAGTTTACTGTGTGACCGTGGGGCAAGTCAGCTAATCTCTGAGACGTGATTTCCTCATCTGCAGCTGGAGATCATGGTAATTAATGTACCTTTCCCGCTTCCCCGGATTCTTAGAGGATAACAGGAGACACAAGCTGTGAAAATATTTTGTAACCTGAAAAGCATTCTACAGAAGTTATTATTATAAAAACAATAGTAACAACATTAATTAACATTTTTGAGTGCTTACTTTTTGCAGAACACTGCTTTAAGTGCCTCACAGGTGTCACCCGATTTAATTTTAATGCACCTCTAACAGTTTTCCCAGGTGGAACCCTGTTTATTATTCCTATTTTTCATTTGGTTAAAGACAAGCTACAGAGAAGTTAAGTAACTTGCCTAAAGTCACACAGAGAGGCAGGGGGCCGACCTGGGATTCAAAGCCAGCCAATCAGATTCCAGAACCTGTCCAGTAAAATATGAATCACTCTGCTTATATTGGCATTATTGCGTGATTGCTATTTCTAAGTTACTCTCCGCAGAGGGTGCATAGTTATCCATTCTGCAGGCATAAGGTAGGGCTGTAAAGCCATGATAATGACTCCATAAAGCCAACTGCTAATTAGTTTCCCTACTTTCTGGAAATACCTCAAACATTGTAGGAGCACGTGTGCTTCTATCCATGAGCAAATGCATTCATGGATTGAGTATAGCTGTTTATAGATTATAGAAACATGCCCAAAGATAGAGATCAAAATATAAATGTAAGGAAGCAAAGCATTAGCAAGATCATTTATGGGCTTGCGATTCTGTTGGCAGGATAATTATTCATTGGCTTAAGTGAGACAAAAAGTGTCATTATGGTAACAGAATGGTCATGCTTAATCTCTTTTCTACTGCACATGTGATAAATGCCATTCACACACGTGACACTTCTGTGTGGCTACTAAGACATGAACAATTATCCTCCCCAATTTTTTGTGGAAGATTAAAACAAATAATGAATCCTTTTTTTTTTTTTAGCATTTATGAACTCATTTTACAGACATTTGGGCAATTAAATTATCCAGTTAAATTGCTCAAAAAAAAGGTTATTTCTCAATAAACTTCCATTAAATTCAACAAACTTACTGTGCTCTGCCTGTGCTGTCCAATACAGTAGCCACTAGCCACATGTGCCTATTTACATTTAAATTTAAAAATTCATTTTTTCAGTCCCTCTGTCCATATTTCATGAGCTCAATAAGCCATGTGTGGCTAGTGGCTACCAATCAGACAACACCAATTATAGAACATTTCAGACCAACACATTCCCATGCCTGCCCTTAGGGAGTTCATAGCTCTGCAGTGAAGACAGCCGCTGAACAAGCCATCCCAGGTTTGGAACTAGGGAAGGACAGAGAGCATTGGGAGGGTATGGTTGGGGATCTACCCAGGGACGGATGGTCAGGGAAAATGAACCCAAAGAAAACTCCATATGTGTGACTAACAGAGCAATTTTTTTAAAAAATGAAATTTAATTTTAATTTTTAATTTAATTTTTTAAAAATAAATTATTTTCTCTGCAAGTGGATTCCACAACTAATATTAATATGATATGTAAACACTATTTATTGAAGAATAAGCTTAAATAAAACTTATTTCATTATTAAAGTTCTTAATGCAATAAATCTTAAAAGAAGCCAAATGCAAAATGTACATGCAGCATGATTCCATTTATATGAGGTTCTGGAACAGGCAACATTAATCTAGATGATAGAAATCAGAACGGTAGTTGCCTGGGGGTGGGGTGGGAGGGAGTGGCTGGGAGCAGAGACCGACTACAAAGGATGGGGGGGGAACTTTCTGGAGAGTTGATGTTCCATCAAGATAGGGGATTGGTTTTATGGGTAGATGCGTTGTCGTGGAACTGTATAACTAATATCTGTACTAATATCTGCATGATATTATATATTGAATTGAATCTATATATATATATAATTGAATGAACTGTATACTGTAACACGTTATGGTTGAAATGAGTAATTGTATGGAAATGGCCATTGCCTCGTCACTTTGCCAGTGACCTGGCCTTTATAACTCTTACGTCATCACTAAGAAGGTTTCAGGCATCCTTCCTGATCCTGTGCCACGTGGATTCAAATGAGTTGCTCCTACTTTTTCCAGTTTTTCATGCTTTCTTTCTTGTTAAAAGTGGACAAGCTGGAAGGATATTCGCCAGAATGTTAAGAATGGTGTTATTTTAGGGTTGGGAAATTTGAGGTGAACTTTGCTTTTTTTTCCTCTCTTTTTTGCCGTATTGGAGTTTGTAACAATTCCAGTACATCTGCTGTATTGGAATTTGTAACAATTCCAATATCATCTGAAGCACAAAAGTTCATTTTGTCTTAACTGAGAAAGTACGTATGTCCATGGGTGCTGTGTAGTTATTTGAAGGCTTTGGGTTTTATATTTTGATTAATAACAAATTTCCTTCCAAGCAGCAGGCTCTGTGGGTGGGGCCTTGGTATCATTTCATTCCCTATCTGTCTCCACATGCCTCTCCTGATCAGCCAGCTGTGATCCTGGGGGCACACTGGCATGGATTTGGGTTGCTCAGAGGCGCTCTCCTGCTGTCCGCCCCTCTCACCTGCCTCCTTCTTCCATGTGCTCACAGATTCTTACCTGACCCTCGATGAACCAATGAATAACATCACCACGTCCCTGGGCCAGACGGCAGAACTGCACTGCAAAGTCTCTGGGAATCCGCCTCCCACCATCCGCTGGTTCAAAAATGATGCACCTGTGGTCCAGGAGCCCAGGAGAATCTCCTTTCGGGCAACCAACTATGGCTCTCGGCTGCGGATTAGAAACCTCGACACCACGGACACGGGCTACTTCCAGTGTGTGGCAACAAATGGCAAGAAGGTGGTTTCTACCACTGGAGTCTTGTTTGTCAAGTTTGGTAAGCAGCCTCCTACTGGGGATGGCCTTTGGCCCCCAGCCCAACATGGAAGGATGGCTAGAGTGATGAGGAAGAGGTTAATGCACACTCACTGAGAATGTACTATATGCCCACACCCCTAAAGCTGGTACACATTGTACCCATTTTACAAATAAGTAAACCAAGGCCCAGTAGTTAATTACCATGTTGCCCAGGTAGTAAACAGCAGAGCAGCAATGGAGTCTAGATCTTTCTGACCCCACATCCCCTATTTAAACCTTCAAGCCATTGAGCTCTTCTCAGCAAGGATGCTCCGTGTCCAGAGAAGCTGGGAACATTTTCAGCATGCGTACCCCTTTTCTGTTCAGCTGCCATGAAAGACTAGAAGGAAACCCCCACTCACTCGCAGCTGACACCCTCCTGCAGTCACTCAGCCACCCACTGGAAAATTCCTGCATAGTTTGAGGATGCCTACTCTATTAAATCATTTTTTAGCACTTGTCTTAGCATTTTTCAGGCCCTAAACTGTGAGATATAGACATGTTTTCACTGGTACGTTGTTGTTTTTGGTTTTTTTATTTTATTTTTTTTTTCATAGAGGTGGTTGGGGAAAACTGGAGCAAAACAATAAATGCCAGAAAAATAAATATCACCTCTGGGTGGTTGAGAACTTTAATTTGTAATGGTTTGACTGCGCTCACCCTCACCCTGCAATAAGCCAGACTGACTGTTTCTTTTGTTTTTCTTTCATTTCTTCAGGCCCCCCTCCCACGGCAAGTCCAGGATACTCGTAAGTACCTTGTATCCTCACTTGTCATTTCTGAGCGTTTCACCATAGTTTTCTAGGGCAAAGGGAATGTTGTCCTCTGCTTGGGCCAAAACACCGAGTTACCAGATGTCATTCCATTTTTCCCTGCCCTCATTCCATTTGGTTATTTCTCTGCTCTGAAGATTCACAGGAGACCAGCATCGGTAGTAATGTCAAGGGTAGTAATGTTGATTCTGAAGGATCAAAGCAAAAATCTTCTTCTATTTACTATTTTAAATGGAATCTAACCTTTAGTGGCAACAATGGCTTTGGTAAAATCAAACAAAAAATGAGAGAGTGCTGGCATAGGAACTTTTACTCTCAACTCAAAGCATCTGTTTGTTTCTGCAAGCATTTCTTATGCTTTAATTATTGATCAGGGCAACAATTAGGTGATCACTTTCTTTTTCACTCCCTTTAAAGGATTCAGAGGCAGAAGTTCTAACTTACATTGGGGAGGAAAGCCCCAAGCTGGATTGAGAGTGACGTGGAAGTTTGATTGATTAATTTCGAGTCCCTTGTTAATGTAGTCTAAAGATCCCATACTACTGTTGATGCGTTTGTCCTTTGTTCTGGCTAAGGAATTCTCACCTTTCATTCTAAGAGTATCTACTTGGAACATTTTTCTTTATGTATATTTTTATTTTGGTGGAAAGACACATTTATTAAAACTCTTATTCTGCAAGAAAATATCCTCCATCTTCTATAGACTTCTAAAGTAAAATTTACTAAGCTCTGTTATGAGAGCATCAAACTGTCTGACCTAGACTACACCCAAGGTAAATATAAAAGCCACTTAATTTGCTCCAATCCCCTCTGTGCCACTTAATTACAGTGTGGGGTATTTTAATACATTTGTGTGTGCCTGGAGGCCCAGTGGCTCACAATCCCATTAATGAAATAGGTAATGGGTAAAAATAAACATTGGCCTTCAGCCACACCGTTCTGCTATTTCATCAGGCAGTTAAAGGCAACTGTAAAAGAGTCTTTAAAATCACCCAAGTGCTAATTGCATTCTACTTGCCCAGGTAGAAAATGTTGATTGATCTTAGAACAGGTCAGAAGTTTGGTCACTCTGCTTTGCCTTTCTTGAAGCTAATCTATTTTTTTTTTTTTTTTTTAAATGCTCTCCCCATTGGTTATATGTGGAATCCTTTTGAAGTCTTATTTAAACAAAGAAACAAAGATTAAAACTTTTGTTACTTGCTGTAAAAATGCCTCCCACCCTGATATCTTATTTGTTCCTGTTAATCTGTGTTTTGAATGTGGCCGATAATCTGCATCCCAGGTTGATTTATGTGGTTCACTAATCTGCCCTTACTTTTAAGCGCTGGGTTGTTGACTTTTAGCCTGTTGTGTTTGCATCAGAGTTCCTTTTCTATTATGAAAATTATTTTTAAACATGTATACGTCCTTACTTCTTGAAGTTTTCATTCTTTCTTTGCTGTCATCTTTCTGATGAACCCAGGATAAATTCCTTATGGTTTTTAATTTTCTACAAAGATAATATACAACTTTTGCAACTGATATCTATGGAGAGGGTACTGAAGTCCCTTAAAGGTGCTCAACCACAATTAAAGGTATCCTTTGATGTCAGGCACCTGTGTTTTCTGTTAGCTGCCCAATGATCCATTATGTTAGTAAGCAATAGCATGAAATATAGTTGCCATGTTTGCTTGCAGGGAGTTACAATAAAATACAATCCAAGTTGGAAATCCCATGGGCCTTTGTCAGTTCAATCTCCATTCTCTCATTGGTGTTTCTAGTTGGCATTTTGAAACCCTTTTTCTCTTTCCCTTAGGAACCGTTGATATTTCCTGTTTTTTTGCTCCCCTCTCAATTGCCACCACTTACCCAGTCTCTAAGGGTTCCTCACTTCCTAAGACTAACTATCAAATAGAATGCTAGTTTCTGTCCCTAAGCCTCACAGCCCCCAATAAGCAGCCAACCCTGGCTACCAGAGGACAGGCAGAAGATAACAAAATGATAGCCCTGGGGAATATCGCCTCTTTGAGGATCCCTCTGAAGGCCTTTTGTCAAATTGTACACTACTTTTTCCAAAAGAGAAATGAAGTGCAGTTATAAATTACTCTGTTTACTTGAAAGTGGCACAGAGTTTACTGCAAAGAAAATAAAACGAACACCCATGACACAACTCTAGCATTCAGAACATCAGGACGGTGTAATGTATTAGGTGCTTGAAACCTGGTGAGAGCTGAAGGCCACTTAAGGCAACTGGGCTACATGACTCCTGCCTAGGAAGGGCTTGTAGGGCCCTTGGAACTATGGCCCAGGAAGGCTCTTGTCACTTCCCCCAAGAGACTGCATTAAGTTTTCGTATAAAGCTTTCAGGGTGGTGTTTTAGTTTATGGTAGGAGCAAGTTTGAGATTTTTGTTTGGTTTCTGTTCATAGCTTTGGGCTTCGTTTCTTCTGTCATTGCTAGGTCCTGGCCCACCCCTAACAATTATAGAGCCTGGGGCATGAGTACTAGTGGGGGCCCACATACCATATGTCTAAATATTTAAAAGTTATAAATCAAGCTAGCAAAATGGTTACATAAAATATGTTCCATCCTCTCATGGTGACAAATATACCTTCATAAAGCCAAAATGAATACATACATGTAAAGTTATGCTTTTTTGAATGGCTAAAGGCTGGGAGCTATCTAAATTGACTACTTGTGCATGTCTGGATATTTTGTTTATGGACCATAGATATTATAAATAATTCATAGATTGTTATATATTAGTTCCATAAAAAACTTTTTTGGCTCATTTCAGCAAAATGGCTACCTATGTTGTTTTGTATAAGATTTTTACAGTGTGTATTCTATTGACAATCATGCAAAATTAGACAAATTTTATTGAGTCACTGTAATTCTTACTTTTTAAAATGAATTTTAATTTGGAAAAACTTCACTCCCTTGAGCCAGCAGCAACTATAGTTATCAATAAAATTCCTAAAGCAAAACTTAAATTTGAAAATGAACTACAAATTTTAAGTGCCATGTTCATACATAGAAATGGGACCATATATGACAAATATTCATTATTGCAGAATATATTACAAAATATTATAATTTCATCATATAAATGAATATCATGCTTCCCAAGTTATCCTGTGTAAGTAACAGTTAAAGAGTCATCTCAGTGAAGTATCCCAAGAATGGAAAAACGAGCACCACATGTACTCACCATCAAATTGGTATTAACTGATCAACACATAAGTGTACATATAAGAATAACATCTATTGGATGTCAGGCAGGTGCGTGGGGGAGGAGGGGACGGGTATTTTCATACACATAGAGTGCAATGCGCACCATCCAAGGGATGGGCACACTTGAAACTCGGACTTGGCGGGGAGTGAGGAGGCAAGGGCAACATACATAACCTAAACATCTGTACCCCCATAATATGCTGAAATAATAAAAAAAAAGTCATCTCAATTGTTTAACGTATTCATTTTCTTGGGCTGCTGTAATGAAGTACCACAAACTGGCTAACACAACAGAAATTTAGTGTCTCACAGTTCTGGAGGCTAGAAATCTGAGATCAAGGTGTCTACAGGGTTGGTTCCTTCTGATGGCTGTCAGGAAGGCTTTCTCTCTTCTTCTGGAAGTTTGCCTGCATTTTTCCATATTCATTAGCTTGTAGATGTATCACCCTGACCTCTGCCTTGATGTTCACGTGGCATTCTCCTTGTGCGTCCCTAAATTTCCCCTTTTTATAAGGACACCACTCATATTGTATTAGGACCCACACTAATGACCTCATTTTAACTTGATTACCTTTATAAAGACCCTGTTTCCAAATAAGGTCACATTCTGAGGTCAGGGGGATTAAGACTTGAACATACAAATTTGGGGAGACACAATTCGACCCATAACCCTTAATATTGCAAAATTTTTCTCAGCCATGTGAAACTCTTGCAAATATTTTTCTAATTTGTTAGAGCTTTCAGAAGCACTGATTGGCATATAAAGGAAATCAAGAAAATGGATGCTCGGTAATATTGGGAATGAAAGTTTGTTGTTCAAGAATCTATTACATGCAAACTGGGAGGAAGAATTTGACAAGTTGTTTAATTTACCTCTTCTCCTACTGAAGTGCTTCTGCCACTGCAGTTCGTCCTGGGCTCTAAGCAGTGCCCATCTCCTCCAGTGGCGGTGCTACAACACATAAAACCTTTGCAGGATACAGTGATACAATGCAGTCCCCTCTGTTCCAAGGACAAAGAGCAAGAGATGTAGAGAAATGTTCTCTGGGGCCAGAACAGTGACAGTCTCAGGAGTAGATGTTTGAGGTTTTGGTTACACTGTCCTAGCACTGAGTGCCAGCTCCCAAGAGGCATGGAGTTCCTGTGTACTCTTTACTCATATCACATGTATTCTCTGTGTGCTTTTTGTATGTGGGCCTAGGGCAGGGAACTTTGTTTTTCTTTTTTTTTTTAAATAATATTTTACTGAGATGTAATAGTTCACCATTAAATTCACCGTTTTAAAAAGTATACAACTCACTGTTTTTACTATATTCAACTATTTTTTTTGTTAGTAAAAACTGTTTTTGCTATATTCAACTCACTGTTTTTACTATATTTACTATGTGCAACCCTCACTACTATTTTATTTTAGAATATTTTTATCATCTCAAAAAGAAACTTCTCCCAGCTTTGAGTTTACTTTCTGTCTCTAGGGATTTGCTTATTCTGAAGATTTCGTATAAGTAGAATCATACGATACTTGTCCTTTTATGTCCTAACGTAACGGTTTCAAGGTTCATCCACATTGCAGCATGCATCAGTACTTCATCCTTTTTAGAACTGAATAATATCCCACTGTATGGCTGTACCATATTTTGTTTATCTGTTCATCTGTTGATGGACACTGGGGTTTTTCTACTTTTTGCCTATTCTGAATAATGCTGCAGTGATCATTCACGTACAAGTTTTTGTGGGGGGTGTGTTTTCCATTCTCTTGGATAGATAACTAGGAGTAGATTTGCTGGGGCATATGGTAATTCTATGTTTAACTTTCTGAGGAACTGCAAAACTGTTTTCAAAAGGGGCTGCACCATTTTACACTCACAGAAGGATAGTATAAGTGTTCCAATATCTCCACATCCTCTCCAACACTTATTTTCCTTTAAAATTTTTATTTATTT
The DNA here is from genome assembly GCF_000956105.1 of Propithecus coquereli. NCBI lineage: Eukaryota > Metazoa > Chordata > Mammalia > Primates > Indriidae > Propithecus > Propithecus coquereli. Next base: position 4,707,988 of record NW_012138302.1, on the reverse strand, counting down.
ATTTATTTACTTATTACATTCATCCTAGTGGGTGTGAAGTGGTATCTTATTGTGATTTTGCATTTTCCTAATGACTAACAATATTGAGCATCTTTCCATGTGCTTATTGGCCATTTGTATGTTTTCTCTGGAGAAATGTTTGTTCAAATTCTGTACTCATTTTTTAATTGAGTTATTTGTCTTTTTATTCTTGAGTTGTAAAAGTTATTTATTTTATATATTTACCCTTGTCAGATATATGATTTGCAAATATTTTCTCTCATTCTATGGATTGTCTTTTCATTTTCTTAATAGTATTCTGAACCACAAAAGTTTTTAATGTTGATGAAGTCCAGTTTATTATTAATGCCTTGTCTTTGGTTGTTTGTGCTTTTGAAAAACCATTGCCTAACGCAAGGTCAGCAAGACTCCTGTGTTTTCTTCTACGAGTTTAAGTTTATAGTTTTATCTCTCACATTTGGGTTGTTAGTCCATTTCAAGTTAATTCTTGTATATGGTGTGAGGTAGGGGTCTGGGTTCATTCTTTTGCATGTGGATATCCAGTTGTCCCAACACCATTTATTGAAAAGACTATTCTTTACCCAGTGAATTGTCTTGACATCCTGTTAAAACCAATTGATCATTTGTCTGTATGTCTGTCCTTTTGCCAGTTCCACACCGTCTTGATTACTGTAGGTTTGTAGTAAGTTTCGAAGTCAGGAAATGTGAGTCCTCAGTGTTCTACTGGAGAAACAGAACCAGTAAAATTGTATACATATACATATATAAAGAGATTTATTACAAAGACTTGGCTTATGTGATTGTAGGAGCTGGGAAGCCAAGTCTGAAATCCATAAGGCAGAGTGTCTGGAGGAGCAAGCTAGAAACTCTTGGGCAGGTACTCATGCTGCAGTGCATGGGTTGAACTTCTTCCTCGGAAAACCTTATTTCTGCTCTTAAGGCCTTTCAACTGAATGGATCAGGCCCACCCAAATTATCAAGGACAACCTGCTACCAGTTGATTGATTGTAGATATTAATCATATCTATAAAGCAACACCTAGACTAGTGTTTGAATAACTGGGGACTATATTTTGCCATGTTGACACATAAAACTGGCCATCACATACTTCGATATTGTTCTTTTTCAAGATTTTTTTGGGGAGGGGCTATTCTGGGTTCCTTGCCTTTCCGTATGAATTTTAGGATTAGTTTATGAATTTCTTCCAAAAAGGCAGCTCGAGTTTTGATAGGGATGGCATTGAATGTGTAGACTGATTTGGGGAGTATTGCCATCTAAACAATATAAAATCTTCCAATCTATGAACATGGAATGTCTTTCTACTTATTTCTCTAAACAATGTTTTGTAGATTTCAGTGTACAACTTTTGCTCTTTTTTTACTAAATTTATTCCTCAGTATTTTATTATTTTGTTATTGTTATTATAAAAGTCATGTTTGTAAAAAGAATTGTTTTCTTAATTTCATTTTCAGATTATTCATTGCTACTATATAGAGATACTGTTAATTTCTGTACATTGATCTTATATCCTTCCCCATTGCTAATTTGCTTGTTAGATCTAGTAGCTTTTTGGTGAATTATTAATACTTAGGACTTTCCATCTATAAGTTCATGTCATCTGCAAATAGAGATTGTTTTACTTTTTTCTTTTCAATCCGGTTGCCATTTACTTCTTTTTCTTGCTTAATTGTCCTGGCTAGAATGTCCAATGCAATGTTGAATAGAGGTGGTAAGAGCTGATACGCTGGTCTTTTTTCTTATCTTAAGGGGAAAGCTTTCAGTCTTTCACCATTAAGTATACCATCAGTTGTAGGTTGTTCATAGATGTCATTTATCCGGTTGAGACAGTTCCCTTTTGTTCCTATTTTGTTGCATTTTTTTATTATGAAACGGTGTTGAATTTTGTTAAATGCTTTTTCTGTGTCCATTAAGATTATCATGGGTTTTTTGTACTTTATTATATTAATGTGGTATATTACATTGATTGATTTTTGTATCTTAAACCAAGCTTGCATTCTTGGAATAACTCCCAGTTGGCCATGGGAATTATAATTCCTTTTGATATGTTACTGGAGTCAGTTTGCTGGTATTTTGTTGAGGATTTTTGAGCCTATATTTATAAAAGATATTGGTCTGTAGTTTTCTTTTCTGGTGATGTCTTTGTCTAGTTCTGATATCAGAATATTATTAGCCTCTTAAAATGAGTTGGGAAGTATTCCTTCCCTTGTCTTCTATTTTTTTAGGAGAGATTGTGAAGGATTTGGATTAATTTTTTAAATATTTGGTATAATTCACCAGAAAAGCCATTTGGGCCTGAACCTTTCTTTGTGGGAAGTTTTAAAATTACTAATTCAACTTTTTTACTTGTTATAGGTCTATTCAAATTTTCTATTTCTTCTTGAGTTAGTTTTGGTAGTTTGTGTCTCTCTAAGAATTTGTCCATTTCATCTAGATTACCTAAGTTGTTGGCAGATAATTGTGCATAGTATTCATTTATCATTCTTTTAATTTCTATAACATGAGTAATGATATCCTTTCTTTCATCCTGATTTTAGTAACTTGTGTCTTCTTTTTGTTTTCTTGGTCAGAATAGCTGGTCTAACTAAAGGTTTGCCAATTTTGTTGGTCTTTTCAAAGAACTAACTTTTGTTGGAAACTGTACATTTAAATAGTGTAATGTGGCAACTCTGGAAATCAGATTTCCTGCCCTCTGATGTTACTGTGCATTGTTGTTGTTGCCATTTGTTTAGTGAATTTTCTAGAATAATTCTGTATAGTCTATATATTCTCTGTCATGTGTGGCTGCTGAAGTCTCTGCTCAGTTAGCCCAGTGATCAGTTAATGATTGGACAGAGATTTCCTTAAACCAGTAAGTCTCCCACCCTTTGCCAAGGGGGGCCATGTGTGTTTGGGGGCATGCCTTTAGCACTGCAGCAGTTTACAACTCTGCCCGCACTTCCATGTCCTGCAGTACAGGGTCTCAAAGTTAGGGCTTTCTTAGGTCTTTCCTGGGCATGCACACAGCCCCGCTCATCATCAGCCTTCTATATCCCCGGGAATATGTCAGAGGATTTCAAAGCCTCCTGTGGACATCTCATTCCTTAGATTCTCCCTTTGAGCTTTTGAGCTTTTGGCCAGGCTCTTGTTTCCCCCAGCCCATATTGCCACCTCAGGCAAATATCTTGGGGCTGGGGCTTTTCCCACTGAAAAGCTCTGAATCTAGTCAAATAAAGACAAGCCCTGTGAACGGGTTTTTTCCAGAGAGCTGCTAGATAAATCATTCCAATTCTCTGGAGATGGAGCTATTGAGGAGCTCCAAACACACGCTGCTTCCTCCAGTGACTGCTAGGCTGCTGGTTTTCAAGGCTGTCACAGACTAGAGAGGGGAAAATGGGAATAGAGCAAGTTAAAATGCCACAAAACTCTGTTCTTAACAAATTTCAGCTTTTTTGGCATCTCTTCACTCTGTCTTCTATCTTACGATGTATGAGAAATCCTAGCATGGGATTTGGTATACAATTAGCATCGAATGAATTTAAGTTGTATTTCTTTCTTTTCTTCTATCCTCTGAGGTCTCTTGCAGAATCAGTCTGCAAAAATGGCATGGTAAAACAAAATCTATCTCACAGAGTTGTCGAGATGATTAAATGAAATAATAAGATGATGAGTGTACAGTAGCTAGCACTGTGCCTGGCACATATTAGGAGCTTAGTAATGTTGACTATCATCATCATCATCATCATTACGATTTGAGCAAGGAGGCGATGCCTTCTTTCCAGCCAGAGTTCTTCTACTGGACAATATTCCCAGCTGTGAACCCCAACTGGAGACCTTGAGGCCTTTACTTCCTTTCCTTTCATTGGCCTTTGGCTTAAGTTCCTTTCTGCAGAAAGACAAAGTTACCAGCTTTTGATTAATTCTCTTCCTCTTTTATTTGTTTCCAAGTCTTAACCATAGTGAAGAAGTGTAACTGGGTGCTGGCCCAACCCAGGAAGTGATAATGTAATTTCCAACTCAAGATAAACTCAAGGATAACTTTCAACACAGCTACTCAGGTAGTTTAGGGTGGGACACCTTGTAGAGAGGAAACCAGGAAGTCACTTGGCAGCTGGGCCAGGACACAAAGGGCCATTGCTCCAGTGAAGCAGCTAACCCCCATCTCATCATCAAACCGCCTTAGACTCAGCACTCTGCAGAGAAGGGGCAGATGGAGGGAATGTGGAGAGATAAGATAAGAAGGATTTCCCAATCCCAGTGGGAGAGAGATCCAAAAGTACAGAAGGTTGAGAAGCCAAGCTCTCATATCCCAATCTACCCCCATCACTCAACAATCCCCACTGCATGAACAGGGTGTGGAAAGCTTCCAATTACAATGAGACTTGTGAATATTGGCAGGAAGTATCTTTGTGTGTAGGTCACATTTAAAGAGAGAGGGGGAAGATAAGCCCTTGCCTTCTAGGAGCACACTTTCTGAAAGCTTGTCCACCAGGTCATGAGTTTCTCAGTCTAGATGTTAGTTATGAATGTATTTCCACACCTAGCACAACACCGAGCACATAGTAGATGCTCAATAAATGTGTGCTAAATTGAAAGTCTCTGTCCTGAAAGCTTTTCTTCATATATGACAAAGTTTTATTTATTTGCTCAACACATTTTTATCAAGTTTTTTCTGTTCCAGGCCTTTGATTAAGCTGTTTTCAAGTCATAGTAGTGGGTGTCAGGCAACAAAACCAATCTAAAAGCCCTCATTCTACATCATTTATACTTTCCCTTCCTACATTTATGAGTTTTAATATCAACTTCTACTGTAGGTTCCAGAGCAAATAATGGTCGAGAAATGGAGATCTCTATCCTAACCCTGGCTGTAGGTGAACAGAAAGCCCCAGAAGAATCAAAGTGTAGTTTCGAGCAGTGCTTCTCAAGTTGTAATGTGCATATAAAATATTGTTAAAATGCAGATTCTGAAAGAGTAGGTCTGGAGCGGGGCCTGAGACTTTGCATTTCTAAGGCGATTCCAGGGCATGCTGGTGCTGCCGGTTCACACACTTTGAGAAGCAAAGGTTTAGAGAAAATGTACCTGGCAGTGTTCTAGTTCTTTCTGTTTCATTCACTAGCCAGTGACCCTGGGCAAATTGCTTAGCTTCTGTGGGCCCCAAGTTTATTTGCAGACTGAAGAATTTGGGTTCACTGTCTTCTAAGACTACTTCTAACTAAATTTTATGACTAATTGAAACTCAATTTGCTACTTCCTGTAGTAGAGTAAGATGTCTTTATTGTTCTGAATTTCATGCAGTTTGCTGGAGGTTCTCTTTCTCTACCCTGAGGTGTTAATAGTCCTCTTTTATCTGTCACCAGCTTCCATCCTGCCCATTCCAAATAAGATCTTGTCTAGTTAGTTTCATCAGTGAGAAAGATTTTGTAGAGAACTCCCACATGGAAACTCCCCCTCAGATTCCGAAGTGGCTCTGGTACTGTGCCCTCCTGGGTGAAGGGGAAACGACTGTACCTTTGCTGGTCAGCAGCAGCCTCTGCTTGCCTCCCGTGAAATGGAGCAGCACTTTCCTCCCATAATCCTTCACTAGACGCCTGCTTTGTGGGCTGAAGTGTCTCTGCTTTAAATTGAGCAGGAAGATTGCAGCAGGAGGTGGAGACAGCCTCCTGCTGTCTTCATGTGGGTGTTTTTAAAGCACTGACTTTGTTGCCTGACTGGCAGGCCCTGAAGGTTGGTGGGAAAATCAGAACTCTGGTTTGCCTGTGTGACTTGCGAATGCGGGTTCATTATTGATTCATCACATCTTGGACATAGAGCTTTCTAAGGGAAACAACCGAATCTCACAACAAACATAGCTAATGAAATATTATGAATAACTTTGATGGCGTTGAGGGGTGGCTGAGCTTAATGATCATCTCTTCGCATAAATGATGTAATTAGCCTTTGGCTTTGTAGGGAAGGAAAGACTTTTCCTCTACCCTTTTAGGTTCTGTGGCTGGAGCCTATGAATTGAATTGACAAAAGACAGGTTAAGAGAAGAAAAAACATACAAATTGTATCTGGTGTTAATATTTTTACATGGCACAGGGGGCATGATAGAAAGAAGTGAAAACCTCAAAGATAGGTTAGACCTGGGGACTCCTATACTGTTTTAATAAAGAATGATAATTTATGAATATGTGATAAGACAAAGCAAAAAAGGATTTGGGGTGGGGTGGTAAATTGTGGGAAAGTGGCTAGCAAACATATGGAGGAAACTAACAGAAAATAAGTGTTATTTGAGTAAGGTTTGTTTGTGCAGATTCTTCTCAGCATCAACTCCCTATCTCCTGTGGTAAGAATGTTCTCCTCTTCGTGGTTTAGGGAGGACACCTTTCTCAGAGGAAATCTATGCCCTGACTGCAGGTAGGAAGGGGGAGGCAAAGAGCCCTTCCTGCATCTTTTGTTTCTCCATTGCCTTTGACTCAAAATAATCAGTATGCCAACAGAGCATGATTTGGGTGGCATATTTTGATACCCTTCCACTTTTTCAGTATAATGTTCAGGTTTCTTCTCTCTTTGTTAAGTCTGGTTTTGATCAACATCGGTGTTGACAATTTTATCTCCATGCTTTCCCTTCTATGTCTCTCTCTCTCTCTCTCTCACACACACACACACACACACACACACACACACACATACATTCACACATGCTCACATGCGGTGCTTTTCAACTTAGTCTATATATTAGAATCACCCAGGGAGCTTTGTAAGTTACCCATACCCAGCCTCCACCCCAGACAAGTTAAATCAGAGTTTCTCAGAGTGGTGCCCAGACATGATATTTTCTCAGATTACCCCAAGCGATATCATACGCATGCAAGTGATATCTTGTGCATGCAACCATATTTAAGAACTACCCTCTCCCATCCTCACCTGAAGAGGAACTTGCATTAGACTGCCCAGTTCTACCTCTCTGTCCCAACACCGTACTGTAGACACCAAAGGAGTTGAAGCAGCAGAAACTCCATGCCTGGATAGTCACATGCCTACTGCATCATCGGAAGCCAATCAGGAAAGCAGAACCCATTCTTGTTTACTTAACACAGGGAATTTAATGTAGGGAATTGGATACACCGGTGATGGAATGTGCTGAAAAGCCCAATAAGGGATGGTGATACAAGCATCAGCAACAGGCAGAAGCCCGAGCCATGCCTAGGCTGAAGAAATGAAGGGGAGAGGTAATTTTACTGGAGTCCAGGGTTAGGGTCATCTGAGGAGGCTACAATTATGGCAAGTCTGTTCTGTGGGAGCTGGAGCCATGAGAAGATGCCTCCACTGCTGGAGTCATTGCTCGAGGCAGAAAGAAGGGAGGGTGCGAAACGACTTGGCTTTTCTCTTCCCTCCCATTTCCAAATGTCAGCCAGTGTCTCCCATTAGGGGAACCCTATGAGAAACTATATGATACAAGGAGCCTGAGAGTCACAGCCTGCAGACGTCATCTCCCTTGTGGATGAGCCCAGAGCTGGAGAAGGGCAGGAATGGGGGTCTGAGGGCAAACAGGCCCAGCACCAGCACTGATGCCCCGGATTGATTTCCATGCCACTAGTGTGGAACCATTCAGTGGACAGTTTGTGTTGTGGAACTGAGGCTTGGAGCAAAGGTCAAGGCTGAAGGGGCAGCTGTATTTGGCTAAGTTGGTGGGCAAAGATTCGCAAGGAGTAAAATCCCCAAGAGAAACTGTAAAAAGGAAAAAGAATAAGAAGACCTCCTATGTTAAAATACTGCTTATAATTTTCAGAACATTTTTTCTTCTCTTTTGATCTTACAGCCATCTAATAGCTTTGACAAGATAGCCTGGTGTTTTAGTTTCCTGTCTAGCAAAATGGAAAAATTGATTAAGGATCATGCCTGTACTCTTTCTTATCATAACAAGTACTTTTCAATTGTGTAGAAGGGTGCTCTGAATCTAGACCTCAATATTTATGAACTCTTGAAGGCTAAAAACAGAGACAGAAAACTTCTAGAAATTTGCTTCTTGGAACTCTAAGGACAGAATTTGCCAACTGTGGTCAACACTCACTAAGTGCTACTCTGTGCCAGGCATCTTTATAAAACCTTGCACAGGAGTGATCTCATTGAATCCTTTGAGGTGGGCACTATTAGTTCCCCATTTTACAGTTCCCCATTTTAGTAACTCACTCCAGGAGACTCAGCTAGCAAAGGATGAAGCTTTGAGTCCAGGCAGGTGGACTCCAGCACTCAGACATTAACCAGTCTGCTATATTGCCTCCCCTAGTTGTGGGGAGGTGATTAATTGAAGAACCTTTACATGAATTACACACTTTGTCACCTTAAGTGTCTGATTGCTGAAAGGACTCATAACACTCAAATAGTTTATCCTCATGGAGCAGTTTCATTACAGACAAGGGACACAGCAAAGCAGTAGGAGATGGATATGCAAGGCGGGGTCCCAGAGATCACAGGTGCAAGCTTCTTAGTCCTCCTAAAACTGGGCCGCACAAGGTACCCTTTGTCTGCAAGTCTTGAACCTTTACTGGCATGTGTGTGAAGCACCTGGGTTCCAAGGAGTCCAACGTCAGATCGTAGTAGAGGTTTCTTATAGTGAGCTGGCTGCATAGGCATATTCCAGCTATGTGACACACCTCAATTATTGAAACCCCAAGACTCCCCTAAAACCAGGTGCAAATCATAAATCCAATTATTTTTACTAAATAATGCTGACCAGCTGAGACATCCTACTCCCATCAACTTGCAGATTCATGGTTTCAGAGCATCATTTATCTTTAGTAAATACATTTCATAGTGATCGCCAGTAGTTAGGGGTTCTGAAGATTAGTCTGAGGTCAGTTCAGGCCAGCTGAGATTACCCTGTGCTGTTTAACTCTCTTGCCCTTGTTGAGTATATAAGTCAGGAACCTGCTCCCAGAACTTGGACAGTGGTGAAGTAACCCAGATGTAAATAGTTACCATTGGAATGGGAAGTGTTCCATAGATAATGGAAAAGCTGTGATAGGTTCAGTCATTACAAACCTCATACCTCAGCAGATGGCCTAGTATTTTTGTGGCCAACTTCTGATGTTTATACCCCCCATTAATTATTCCAAGACTGAGTAGCTGTCCTATGTCCTCACATGAAACCCTAGCCTGCTCTCAAAGCCACTGGAATATAACACGGTGAGTGCTATGACATCAATCTGCATCTCCACAACAATGTTGTCCCCTAGGAACATAATGCAAGCCACATATGTAATTTTAAGCTCATGAATAGCCATATTTTAAAAAGTCAAAAGAGACAAATAAAATTAATTTTAATGTATACCTTATTTAACCCAACACATCCAAAATATTATCATTTCAACATGAAATAAATATAAAATTATTACCCAGCTTTATCGAGTTATAATTGACAAGTAAAAATTGTATATAATTAAGGTATACAATGTGTTGTTTTGATATACCTGTATATTGTGATTGCTAAAATGGGATATCATTTTTTTTTAAGTCTTCAAAATTCAGTGTGTACCTATATTTTATATTTATAGCACATATTAATTTGAATGCTAAATTTTCATACTTGATGTGTATTTATAGTTTATAAAATTAACAGTTAAAAGCATAGATTCACATTCCCAAGTTGTTTTAAATATATACTCCAAGTTTTCCAGTAACTGAATCAAATACCAAAAAATGCTTTTTCTTTAGCTTTTACATTCATGTTGACAAAACTGGTTCGTCATTTTTAGAAGAATCGAATTGATTCTGAATCACAGCATGTAAGTTTTCAATCTATGTTTTCCAAGTTAAATAAATTCACTAAATCTTGTATCAGCTCAGTATTATTTATAGCAAATTCAAGGAGATATTGCATAAATTGAAAAGCACAAAAATTCTTTCTTGTAGTTTTTGCAGCCAATTTGCAAAACGCTGCCAGCTCCCATTAATCTTCTGCATATTGATTCATGTTAAATGTATAGCAGTCACGACTGTTGATTTGTATTGTGAAAAGCTTCAGTTACAACATACATTCTTATACCTGTGTGTAGCTAGATTACAAAAAGCTTTTCTTTTCCTTGGACCTGCAAGTTTAGCTTGTTCATATACAATGTGATATCAGTGATAAAATGTAAATCATATGACCATTTTTTATCTTTGTTTTTTTTTTTTTTTTTGAGAGAGAGTCTCACTCTGTTGCCCTGGCTAGAGTGAGTGCCGTGGCGTCAGTCACGACTGTTGATTTGTATTGTGAAAAGCTTCAGTTACAACATACATTCTTATACCTGTGTGTAGCTAGATACAAATAAGCTTTTCTTTTCCTTGGAGCTTCAAATTGAGCTCATTCCTCAACACCATTAGCCACCAGGGAAATGCAAATCAAAACCACAATGATTTTTGAGACAGAGTCTCACTCTGTTGCCCTGGCTAGAGTGAGTGCCGTGGCGTCAGCCTAGCTCACAGCAACCTCAAACTCCTGGGCTCAAGCGATCCTTCTGCCTCAGCCTCCCAAGTAGCTGGGACTACAGGCATGCACCAGCATGCCTGGCTAATTTCTCTATACATTTTTAGTTGTCCGATTAATTTCTTTCTATTTTTAGTAGAGACGGGGTCTCGCTCTTGCTCAGGCTGACTTCGAACTCCTGAGCTCAAACAATCCGCCCGCCTCGGCCTCCCAGAGAGCTAGGATTACATGCGTGAGCCACCGCGCCCGGCCCATTTTTCATCTTTGATTATTGAATATTTGACAAACATCCCTTTGTTTTAGGAAAGTCTTAGAGTTAACCATACAGTAAGTCTTCGTAAAACTCATCCACAACTTAATCAATAAGCACTAACAAAGAATACAATATCATTAAATTTATTGTCTTTGATATCTTTCAACATTTCTATGAACTGGCAATGATTCTATTTGCACATATATATGAAATGATTTTAACAACTGTATCTAAGACATTTTTCCTAAGATCTGCTTGAGAAAACTGAGCACAGATATTTTCAATATGTATCATATAGTAGAACAAAGCAATAAGGGAACAATCAGTATGAAATTCCTCTAAGTCTAGATTTTTGACCCAACGGCTAGAGTACCATCCGTCATGATAGAAACTAATTTTTTCATACCTAGCTGAAATTCTTTGACTGATGTAAAAGGTTAAAATATACCTACCTACTCTACAAGTTTGATTTTATAGGCTGCAAATTGACATTTCTTTGTGAATTAATAAGTCCTTTAAGGTAAACATACCCAAAGTATTAATTCGCCAATTTTTCTTATATTGCATATCTCATCTAAAGCTGAAAAAAGTACCTTCAATTTTTCAACCTTTTAATTGATATTTGACTTTGTGAGAAAGAATTTTAATATTTTATAGGCTATCCATAACTGAAATAATTTATTTTACCATCTCTCCATTTTAAAATGGTTTTATAGCTGTCCAGAGTTACAAAACCAGATTCTGTTAAAATTGCGTAAACATTTTTTGTAAGACATTTAGTTGTGATTGCAGGTGACCAATTTCATTATTCTTTTTTGACCTTGGAGAGGGAACTTTTAAAAAACCAAAATCACTGTGTGTTTACTGAAAATGTCTCTTTTATCTTGTCCACTTTATTATCTTTAAATTTTTTTATACAACTTTTTTGTGTTTGGCTCTGCCTGATTGACATTCATTACAAAATTTGCAGCATAACTTATTCCAGTCCCTTTTTTCCATTACTCTTCGGTTTCAGAGAGACTTTCCATGGCCAAAGCACTGCGGAACTTACAACTTCTCCAGAATCGTACGTGTTTGAATCAGTTTGCTGTTTCGTACTAAAAATAGAAATTCAGAAAACAGGAGCGGCAATCTGATAGGATTTCAAAGTAGCATTCAGCAGGCTACGTTTCCTCTTGGATTAAGAGAGAGTGTGTGTGTGTGTGTGTGTGTGTGTGTGTGTGTGTGTGTGTGTGTGTGTGATTGTTTGGGTGATCATCCTGATTAAAGAGAAAGGGTAAATTGCAAAGAGAAACACCACGGAAGTTGCAAAGTAAAATGTTATTCTTTTAGATTAGGGTTAATTTTGAAACAGCCCACTGCCCCGGCAGGCAGATCCTGCAGAGGTTCACGACAATGGGAGGAGGCAGCCAGCGCCGCAGAGGAGCCAGGGAGGTAACGGCTCCTGGCCCAGTCTCCAAGTAGCTGTAGGTACCTGGCTTTCCTGGGAAATCTCCCTTACCTAGTAGTAGTAGTAGTAGTATTATGGTAAAATACACATAACATAAAATTTACCATTTTAATCATTTTAAAGTACACACTTCAGTGGCACTTAATACATTGACTATGTTGTGCAACCATCACCAGTATCTAGTTGCAGAACATTTTTGTCACCCCAGAAACAAACCCTATACCTGTTCAGTAGTCACTCCCCGTGTCTCTCTGCCCCCAGGCCCTAGCAACCAATCATCTATCAATACTTTCTATCTCTATGGATTTGCCTTTTCTGGACTTTTCATATAGGCAAATGATTCTGGCATATGTTCAGAATCCAAGTGACAATTCACATAAATGGAATCAGATACAGTATGTGGCCTTTTGTGTCTGGCTTCTTCCACTTAGCGTAATGTTTTCAAGGTTGATCCCTGTTGTGGCTTGCATCTTCCTTGTGTTTTGACGACCTTGAGTGACTTTCTGGCATAGTAATAAGAGACCTGGCATCGAAGCCACACAGATCTGGGTTTGAATCTGGCCCATCTTTAAGTTTCAATTTCTTGAGCTACAAAACAGAAATAATAATGTTCATCTCAGGAGTCTTTGGGAAGGGTCATTTACTAATTCAAGAAATACTAATTGAGCAGCCACTGTGTGCCAGGCCAAGCCTTCAGGGATATAGTGGTGAACAACACCAGGCAAGTTCTTTGTCCTCATGGAACTTGGTTCTAGTATGAGAAGTAGACAATAAACATAAAACAAATAAGATAGGAAGAAGATAGGTGGATGTGTAAGAGAGTAATTGGGGGTAGGAAGGGGGCTGCTTTAACAGCTTGGTGAGTAAAGGCTTTCTGCCAAGGGACTGGCATTTGAGCTGACCTTCAAGGAATAAAATGAGGCCAGGCGCGGTGGCTCACACCTGTAATCCTAGCTCTCTGGGAGGCCAAGGTGGGCGGATTGTTTGAGCTCAGGAGTTCGAAACCAGCCTGAGCAAGAGCAAGACCCCGTCTCTACCAAAAATAGAAAGAAATTAATTGGACAACTAAAAATATATGGAAAAAATTAGCTGGGCATGGTGGCGCATGCCTGTAGTCCCAGCTACTCGGGAGGCTGAGGCAGAAGGATTGCTTGAGCTCAGGAGTTTGAGGTTGCTGTGAGCTAGGCTGACACCACGGCACTCACTCTAGCCTGGGCAACAAAAGCAAGACTCTATCTCAAAAAAAAAAAGGAATAAAATGAGACAGCCTTGTGGAGAGCTGGGGAAAGAAAGACTATGCTAGGCAAAAGATGAGCAAGAGCAAAAGTCCATGGACTGGGAAAGGGTTTTGTCACGATCATGGAATAGAAAGAAAACCAATGTGGCTGAAATTGGATCAGCAAGGGTGGAAAGTATGACCTGAAGTTAGAAAGGTGAGCAGAAGCTACGTCTCTCAGAGCTGTGTGAGCTGGTGTTTGGACTCCAAGAGGCATGGAAGCTGTGAAAGGTTTCACCTAAAGGAGTCACAGGTTCTAATTTACAATGGGAAGGACACTCTGGCAGCTGTACAGGGGGCGGGGAGGGTAGGAGCAGGAACTGGAAGACCAGTAAGGAAACTACTACACTTGTCCAGATGGGAAAATAGGTGGTTTGGTGACTTGGGCTGGGGTAGGGGTAGATGAGTTGTAAAGAAAAGGATTTGAGATGGCTTGAAGAGGAGGTAGGTGTGAAGGGATAAATTCATAAGTAAAAATAAACAGGAAAAATGGAGTCAAATGAGAAGAGGCATCCCAAATGCCCAACTATGCCTAGGACAGAGATGGTGATTAACTCATGTCCCATTCCTACCTACCTCCATGCCCATTAGCCTTGGTGGCTCTTCAAGGAAGCATATTATGGGTTTCATCCTCATCTGGATTTTCCCATCATCAGGAAGGAGTGGGAACTGCAGATAGAGAGACATGAAGGTGTCTCTAATTTTGACAGCATAAAGAACATAAGTCTATCATCTTCTATTCACCTAGAAGGCTTGGTCTCTTGGAGTAGGCGTGGCCTTCAGCAGGTGTTGGAGCAGGGCCCTGCAGAGTGATGCAGTTGGCCGTGTTCTAGGAGAGCCAGGGAGAGCCAGTAAGGAGGGTGTCCTCTCCTCTCTTGGCTGCCAGATCCTGGCCTGTAGGGGACTCTCTGCCTCTGCTCTCCTGCCACAATTGTGCCACCCTATTTTACACTGTTTTGTGGTCCATGGTTTAGTTCTCTCAGTAGGACTACTGGTCTTTGTAATCCCTACCTCCAGCACAAACAGGGCACTTTGTTAATATCTAAACACTGAATGAGCGAGTAACGGAAAAAACCAGAGCTCCCTATCTTGGAGCTGAGAAACTTCTGAGACTGCAGAATAACCTGTGAGGTTTTTTCTTCTGTAACAGTAGGAATAATAATGGAATCTACTCAAAAGATTTTGAAGATTCAGTGAGATAATGTGTGTCATTCACTTTGCACGGTGCCTGGCATAGGGCAAGCCCCCTATAGAAGTTTGCTATTATTCCTATTTCTAGGGCTCTGCTTCTGTGGCTGCTTCTTTTAGAGTTGCTGTATATAAATGGCCCATAGAGACTCTTTTGGGGGTCTGGATTAAGAGGAGAATATATATGGCCAATCTCCAGGAAAAAAGGGTTGTAGTGCAGGGACCTGAATAAGTCCTAAGCATTCTCACCATCAGTAGGAACTTGAACGTGGAATTCATACAGTGCCTTAGCTTCACCGCCAGTTCCTGGCAGCCTTATTTCCCATGCATTGTGTACCGGATGAGACATAAGGGATTGTGAATGCAAATGCAAAGCGGGATATTGCTAACTGGGGCCAACATAAATGTGTTTGTGGGGAGGACAGAACAAAGGGCTCGAGGCCTGATGTTGACAGAAACCATGTTAGTGTTTAATACATGACTTCATCCTAGTAAAAATAATAGTTCCTCCAGGCCTGCCAGGGAATGGGAGAGCCAGGCTTATCTGTACCTACACATGCCAGGAACCTCAGGGGTGCAGGCAGCCTGTATGTGACCCTGACCCAACCCCCATACCCCCATGGCATGTTGAGGGAGGGGCTTGGCGAATGGCATCCACCTTGGAGGCAAAAACAGACAAGGTCTGGATCTCAGGTCTGCTAGGCACCAGCTTGTAGAAGAGGTCTCAGCTGGAAGCCTGGATTTTCCCAAATGCAAATTCAGATAACAATTGAACCCACATAGAGTAGTTGTGATGAATAAACAAGATAAATGAGATAAACAAGACTTAAAGGAAATGCTACATTCAAGAGAACCTTTGGTATTTGTACTAACCTCACCTGCCTCTGTGTGTGCCTCTCTGGCCAACACCAGAAACCAAGCGTTGCAATTCCAGGCTTCTTCTCCAGCCTCCCCACCCCCACCCCCTACTTTGCTTAACTCATCTCCTCTATGTAAATTTGTTCTATTTAATTAGGCCCTTTGCAAGGGAGTTAAGGTATCGCAGCTAAGAGAGTGGGAGGTCAGGGAAACCCTGAGAAAATACTGGCCACTTGGGGTCCTTATTCTTGCCCAGCCTGTCAGAAGATCCCAATACTCCTCTGCCTGCCCCTTGCCTCGCCATCTCCCTCTTTATTTTACCCTTTTTCTCCATGGTAAATGCAAGTGTGAGGCTCTGAAGGCACAGGGGAACCTCCACAAGCCCTGAGTGAAAATTTGATTTTATGAACAGCAGGCCTAAGAACTGGATTTGAAGCTTACCAGTATGCCACTCTCCACCTTCCATTTTCTTCCCCTGAAAGTTTCCACTGGAAATTCCCCAGCTTTGGTTTGAGTGCTTGGCTCTGTCATCTTGGAGACATTCTGCATTACACCCCACAATTAAGACGTTGCAACTCCACACACTGTTTCTTCAGAGAAAGTTAGATGCAATTAGATCATTTGAAGATGGATTAGCCTGCCGTCTGCACAATATTAAGAAAAATCACGTTGGCAAATGATGGGGCCTCTTTGAAGAGCTCTGGAGGAACGCCACTAATGAGCTCTACGCTGGGTTTCTCCCCTGTTCCCGAAGGGTTAACACAATGTGTGGGAAAGGGAAAAAAAAAATCCCCTGTGGTATTAAAATGCTGTGTCAGAGATTTGTAAGCTCTCCTTTGTAGCTCTGCCCCGGGGCCTGGCTCACTTCAGTGGAGATCAGGTTAATAAGAGCTCTGTTGCTGCTTGGCAGTTCCTAATGGGGTTACAGTCTGGTGCCTGACCAGTGAAAAACAGTTATTATTATTAAGGTGCTGAGGAATTTGATTCAACAAGGCAAGGGACATCTGTTGTTCTTGCTTGCCCAATGTCCGTTTATCCTTCTTTTGACAAGAACAGCTTGCTTTTCCCTTTGAGGAAAACCACCTCATGCCCACTGTCAGTCTAGGTAGAGCTGACCCTTACCCAAATCAGACTGGCCACATAACCAAGCCAGCCAGTTGGTGTATTTGAGGATCCAAGCGAGCATCAGAGCCACTGGACTTGTGAGTTACACGAGCCTACAAACGCCTTAACCCATCACCGCCAGGTTTCTTTTAACTTCAGGTAGAGTAGGTACGTTAACTATTTAAAGGATTAAATGACATGGAGTATAATTAAATGAGATAGAAAATAAATTCTGTGGGAAGTCAAGAGAGGGAGAAATTGATGTGAGTGGGTGGGCTTCCTGGCAGAGGCTGAACTTGAACTAGGACCTAAAAGATGGGGAGGATAAGGAGAGGCCCAGAGAATGTTGTACTCTGCATGAGGCACTGGGAGAACTCAGTTAAAATGAAGATCTCCCATGCACAAGAAATGGGAAGTAGATTTTGACAGATAGAGGGAGGGCCCATGCCAGAGGACTTGGAATCCCAGGATGAGAAGTGTGAACTTTGGATAGTTCCCCAGTGCAGGCTTATGCACAGGTGGGGAAAATCCACACAAGATTGTGCTACCAGTTTAGACACGTACGTGGCACCCTGTTTCACCTGTGCTGGAGAGAGGCCAGTATGGGGTGGAGGTAGGGCGCTGAATTTGGCTCTGCTATTTAATAATGAGCAACAATAAGGGAGTTACTTAACCTCTCTGAATCTCAATGTTTTCATCTGCAAATGAAGATAATAACAGGTAAACACTCAGAATGTTTGTGAGGATAAAAATGAGATAATCAATGTGGGAGCACTTAGGATGGTACCTGGAGCATGATAATACTAGTAGATAATATCTGTTGAGTGCTGGTTAGTGCTCCTCAGGCACTGTGCTAAATTCCTGGCATGCCTTATCTCATTTAATCCTCCCAATAGCCAGTGCTTAAAAAACCGTTTGCTAAATCTGATTAGGGGTAACATTTTCATTCCTGACCTTAATTAAATGATAGGCCTTATCAGAGCTCAAATTCACTATCCAATGAGATCTGAGTATATAACTTGAAATTCAAGTTTTAATTTCTTAATGCACATCTTAAAATATTTTAAATTTAATACAATCATACTTGAGAACATTTAGAGAACAGAGTAAAAGAAAAAATGTATGCATAACCCCGCTACCTACAAGAGAGCCATGTTTTCTGAATATAGAGGAGGTTAAAATGATCTGATTCTAGGTCCCCCAGTTTACCACAGTGTGATCTAGGCAAGTTACTTTATCTTCTCCCAGCTTTAGTTTTCTCATCTGTCCTCATGGGATATTGCTAGAAGCTTCTTCCTAGAGTTTTCTATAAGGATTAAGTGAGATAATTCATGCTATTTAGAGCACCTGGCACATAATACATATTCAATCTATGTTAGCTCTTGTGAATGTCTTTCAGTCACTGACCCCAAATATTTTCCATATTATTGCAATAACTATGTATGTACAACTGCTTCCTTCTTTTTTTCACTTAACATTGTGTCTTAGATATTTTCATAAGTAATATCATCTCCCTCTCTCTCAATGTTAATGTATGTGTCCTAAAAATTATCAACTTGCTCTTTCTTCATTTTTAAAAAACATTTATCAATAATGCTGCACTTCACACCTTTATCCTTATGGCTCTAAGAGTTCCAGTCTCAATGCACCGTTTCTTTGAGTTCAGATAATAGTTCTGCCCACACCTTTTAGAACATGGTGAGAATGAATGACACCCAAGTTAGTAAAAGCCTTTGACACATTGCAGAGTATGTTGCCTTGATAGGTGACCACAGGAAGCTATGACTGTCATTTCTCCATCAGTGAGTTCCCTCTCGTGTGATATTCTGTGCCTCATCTTTCAGGTGGTTTTATTGTGGGTCTTCCCGGCAGCTCAGTCACACTGCCCTTCTTGCTGACAGAGCAAGGAGAATCCCAGTACCTTTTAGCTGGAAGTTATTCTCCTGGTCTCACTGAATCTTATTTCTCAGAGTAGCAAGAACTCTGCAAAACAATTAGAGGCTGTCTTTCTGTTGCAAATCAAAGCTGCAACCTCTTATTTCTGTCTTGGAGTAAAAGTTCCCTGAGTTCTTTGAAATCGGACCCTCCTGTACACACCTGGAGTCACCAGTAAGCCTGGCCCACAGATTCCCTGGTTGATGGACACACAAAGCTAAGGGCAAAGGTGAGCTTTTCTTTTCTTCTTCAGGTCCTACAATTCCTTTGAAATCTTTATGGTCTGCATCTTTAGGAATTATGCAAACAGCTTGAGGAAATCCTAAAATTGTGTTTTCTCCAGATAAGCATCCAGGTCAAAGGAAAGACCCTACATGCCTTCCTGATAGAAGGAAAGTTGTCTAAATTTAGAGAAGGCCATGAAGAACAAAATTGGCACACAGCCATTTGGGCAGTACATGGAAAAATGGTTTACGAGTGGTGGTACCATTCTGGAAGACTCAGACCTCATGGGCAGTTGGAGGGCATAATGGAAGTCCATGAACTGTTTATCATATTTCAAAAACTCTTCTGTGAACTCTATATTTATATTTTTAAAAAGCAGCACAGGACAACTAGAGCAGTACGTTTCTTTGTTTTTGTCCAAATTACATCAATTAAGTAAAAAAAAATTCTCATGCTAATTAGAAGCTTTAGTTGGCAGTTATATTTTAGTATATTAATATTTACACATTATATTTTAACAAATTTTGGTTAACTTGTATTTTACAAAAATATTTATTATTTTAATAATAAAGCAAACAGTTATTTTTTACCTAGCTATTAGTTGAGATCATTTGAAAAGATTTGTGACCTTAAACAAGCTGATTAACTACTAATACAGTTATTTATAAGGTGTGTGGTCTGAAATAAGTTATGTAAACTTACCCGAGCCTCAGTTTCCTTATTTACAAAGTAGAAAAAATATACTCACCTAATAGGGCAATTATAAGGATAAGAAAACAATATGCAAAGCACATAGAACTGAGGGAAGTACCTGGTGCATAATAAGGGTTCAATATAAAAATATTTTCCCATAAAAACTGAAAATTTATATGTTAGACAAAAAATATTTCAAGCATGGGTCCTTGGGGTCAGGGAGATGTAAGATTTTAAAAGAATTCTTGTGATAAAAAGGTTGGAGCACAGCTCTTTGACTATGACCAATGTTGGTTACTTAAACAAAACAATTATCAACTATCATTAGAATGAAATGTCCCCTAAAATTCATCTCCATTTGGTAACTCCCAAGCAACATTCTTTTGAGTGCTTTCACACCTGGCCTAAGCTATCCTTTCTTTCTGAACATCAGTGGCTGACTGTATCCCAGGCCCTGAAGGCAGAGGTGGAGCTGAGCTCTGTGTTTGGGAAGAGGGAAGCTGACAGGCAAGTCCTCTGATCTATGCCCAAAGGCCTGCTTTGTGAGCAGGGCATCAATACAGCTTTTGTTCCACCTCCAGTGAGTGTCTGGCCCATAGCTGAACCCAGAGAAGCTGGCTGTTCAGGGCAACCCTGGCCCACAAAGGACAGACAGCACCAAACCCAGTCAAGAGTTCACTCAAGCCCCCAAGATCCAGCAGTGTGGTTCTCCCCTCTGGGGAAGCAAACTCAGGGAACAACTACTCCTCTTTTGGCATTCTAAGCCATTTCCAATATCATGGGGATAAGTCAAAGGTTTGAAATGTGGTAACACTGCTAAAAAGGCCAGAGCCATCAGCATAGAACCGGTGAATCCTTGTTAATTACAAGACACAATAATTGCCTTGTATTTATGCAGTCATTTGCTTATTCATGAGATATTGATTGAGTTCCTACTAGGTGGCAGACGTGAGGCTCAATGTTAGGGTCATATAGATGAAAAGATGATGTCCCTTCCCTTAACTATCTAGTGCACAGGTCAAGAAATTGTCACCTGCTAAGACAAATGGAACATAATGTCCTAGAGACTATAATGGACACCTAGAGAAACAGAGAGAAAGAGTCTATGGAAAGGGCTAATTATAATCATAGCTACAATTTGTCGAGCATTTGCTATGTGCTGCTCCCTGTGCTAAGGAGGATATTATCTCATTAAATTCTTAAAACACACCTATAAAACTGGTTTGATGATCTTCCTACTTCTCTAGGAAAGACCATGTAAAGAAAATGGTCTCTGAAGGTCTTAAAAAAGAGCAGGAATTTGCCAGCTGGACAAGCAGGAGAGATCATTCCAGGCCCAGGAAACAACATGGTCTGTTTGGAGATCTGCAGACCCGTTGGTGTGTGCAGAGCAAAGGGAAGATGCAGGGATCTGGTGTGAGAATACCGACTGCAATCATACGAGAAGTAAAGGGGATAAGGCTTCAAATGTGGATGACACTTAGCAGAGCTGAGATGTAAAAGAAGGAGTGCTGTAGTGCTTAGTTAGAAGGAGGGATGGTCATGTTTGTTGGTTGGTTTTTGAGATAGAGAGTCTACCCACATGAGTAGGCTATGAAGAGGGGACCATGAGAGGGAGGAACTAAACACACAAGACAGAGAGAAGGTCCTCACCCTCCTCTGATTGGAGGAAAGATAAGACCTAAAGACATAGGTCAGTTTGTGAGTAGGCATTAGGAGGGGAGACACAGGACTGTTGATTAGAATGGAGAAGAGATGATGAAGGGGGACTTAATAGATGATTTCAGGTTCTACCTTCAGATGTCTGAATGGGGGAGTGGACTTATTCGACGTAGCCTCAGGGGATTTAACCAGGTCCAACGAATGGACATTACTGCGAGGCAGGTTCTGCCCTCCAACTTAAAAACTTACAACTAAGTATTAATAGTACTATCCAACAGTGGAACAATCTGCCTTTTTTGAAGAGTTTCAATTATGTGTCAGAATGTTGTGCAGGAAATTTGGTAAGCTTAATTAGATGGCCTCTTCGATCCCTTTTCATTCTAAGATTTTGCGGCTATAAAATTTTGATACATGGAGCATCAAAATAGAGGGGAGCCAGTTTCAGCATTCTTGCAGGTGGTCTCACTTTCTGAGCATGAGA
This sequence comes from Propithecus coquereli, assembly GCF_000956105.1. NCBI lineage: Eukaryota > Metazoa > Chordata > Mammalia > Primates > Indriidae > Propithecus > Propithecus coquereli. Next base: position 4,686,412 of record NW_012138302.1, on the reverse strand, counting down.
ATTTTGATTATAACTTTCAATAGGATTCATGCAGTTCGATGTCTGTGGAAACAATCTTGAAATGTTTTTTAATTACAAGAAAAATTTTGTTAAGATTGGCAAAGCCATGCTCTAGTTTGACAACAGTAGAGATGATATTATTGAGTTAACAGGCGTGATGTGTATATAATACCTATGCGCACTATGGAGAGGGCTTCTTTTCATGATTAAGGCATATTAATTAATAAAGAATATTTCTATTCTTTCTTGTTATGGATCTGGAGAGGACCCTTAGCTGGGCTGACTAAAGGAGAAGCCTCTGTTCTTTTCTTATCTGATTTGGTATCTGATTTGGAGTCCTCTTCTCACAAGATGTTCAGTGCATCTTCCATGCCCCATTCCTTTCTATTCATTTGCCCCTGCATTGAGATTGACTGCTTTCTTTTTTGGAACCTATGAGACTATTTCAGTAGTTCTCAAGTGGGGGTGATTTTAACTATCAGAGGCCATTTAACAATGTCCAGAGACATTTTTGATTGTCATGACTGGAGGGGGTGCTGCTGGCACCTGGTGGGCACAGGGCAGGGATGCTGCTCAAAGTCCTACAATGCACAGGAGAAGAAAGAATTATCTGGCTCCAAATGTAAATAGTGCGGAGGTTAATAAACACTGGTCTCTTTTTAAGTCTTTCTTCTAAATCAGCCGCCACCAATACATTCTGTAAAACTCTAAATGCCTACTCTTATTTCTAATTTAAGAATTGTTGCACGGCTGAAAGCTCTGCCTCTACCCACCCATCTCTTTCTTCGTGATGCAGCAATAAGAAGGGCATTTTTAACTCTCTTTGGCCAGAAAAGTCACTTTCTGATGAGGGTCCAAACGAGAAACAGATCCCTCTCTGGATAAAGGCGGGAATGCCATGACTTGCGGAGAAACAGCATCAGACAGTTCCTAATGGCAGCAGCTCTGGGCCAACGTTATGGGTGGAGGACAAGCTACAGACACAGCTCATTTGCTTTTGAGTAAGAGCTCCCACTGTCTCTAAAAGATTGGACATTAGAGCTCAACCGCGAAGGGCCCCCACAAGCCAGGACAGACCAAGACATCGATACTAATGCAAATGTGACTTTGGCACAAATACAGAGAATAGTACCTGAATGGGTTACTCCTAATCTCATGACACTGAGAGCACGTGCTAATATGACCTGCACCTCTGTGTCCCAAATTAGGCTGAAGTTTTCAGTGAGTCAGATCATAAATTAGCCCTTTGTAGCTCCAAGATTCTCCACCCTGAAGAATCCTAAGATAGCATCCCTTATGATGCTTCATGACCCAGTACTGGTAGCCTGATCTGATAGAAATGGCCCAGAGCTAGGATTTCCCTTCTCACCCCTTATATTTTACATGCTGGGTGGCCTTAGGGAAATCATTTAAACTCTTAGAGCCTAGGTTTTCTCATGTCTGAAATGAAGACATCTACCTTCCCATTTCTGGAAATCTGTACTGAGAAAATACTCTCAAATGCAGACAAAACTTTATGTACAAAGGTATTTATTGCTTCATTATTTAATATTAGACATCATTATAAAATAGATTAGCACATTAACTGCCATGTGAGTTGTATTTAACTCATGCTAGTTTTGAGCCCAGGGCCTCATGAAGCATATGTAACTCACACGTCTCTTTACCTTGGGAGCCTTGTAGTGGGCAGGCAACTCACACTGCCATGCTGTAGCATACATATGACATGATGGGTGGCCCCTGGGCAAAACCCTGCAGTTGGTTTGTGAAAATCTTACTTGTTGATGTTCTTATTGTTAACAATTAATATTGACAATTTAATTGCATATGACTCATGCACAGAAAACAATAATAAATAACACATTTTCCATTAAATTAGAAAGGATCATTTTATTTTCAAAGTTTTTATTCTATTTCCCTAATAAAACACTGTGTCCCCCAGGAAAACATTTTTTTTCTAGTGTGGCAGTCAATGTGTTAAATAAAACACATCTATAAAATGGACTGTTATATACCCATGAAAAAAGAATGTACATGAAGTGTTTATTCTATTCATTAAAAAAAATGCTGGTGCTCTAATGTCAAGAATAAGAAGCAAAATACAACACTTCCCACATACACACATATATGCTTATAGTGTAATCTCAACTATATTAAATGTGTGTAGAAAAAAGTTGGGAAAGAAACCAAACGATTACCAAGAGTCTATACTTAGTTTTATGTCAGTACATATCTAACATTTTTAATAAAATAATTCAATACTGAGGTATAAAATAATTCTTTCTCCCTTACAAGCAGCACGTATAATCCTCAAATTTGAGAAACTTTGATTTAGAGCTCGAGACAGAACTGAATCTAGAAGTAAAAATTTTGGAGTCATGGATGTTTCCATGGAGATGGATCATCTAGGACAAGCCTGTAGTGTGCGAAGAGATGAGAGCCAAGGACCGAATCCTGGAAACTCTAATATTTAGGGAGTGGGGGAGGAAGACAGGCCGGAGAAGGGAATAATCACCTGCATGGATCAGAGAGGTGGCACTGGGAAGTGCGCCGGAATGATAAAGCGGACAGGCGTTTTGAAAGAAATGAAGAGTTCCAATTGGATGTAAGAGATGAGGGTAATGGGAAGCCAAAGACCACTTGAGTTCTCTAGTCTGGAAGGTGGAAGAATGCCAATACCGAGGACTGAGATGGGATCGTTGAAAGAGAAGCATATATGGTGGGAGAAGTTAGGCTTAGTTTTGTTTGAGATCCCTCTTCAAGAGAAAACCTGCTCTAAGAAGTGCAGTTACCTGACAGCCTCCAGCCGCAGCCCCTGGAGGATCTGCCATAACATGCTAGCTGAGGTTGCACTCCGCCCAGGCAGCTGTCAGCCAGTGACTAAGCTTGAATGAGGTGTTAGAGCTGGGCGTTTCTGCCCCATGTGGGCCTCTGATAGGCAGTCCTTGCACTGGGGCTCCCCACTGGGCTGGGCCAGACTCTCAGAGCTCCACCACAGTCTGGGCTCTGCCTACCCAATCCTCCTTTCTTCCCCCCAACCCATCCTTCGCTCAGACATCAGACCTGCATCATTGTTCACAGGCTCTCCCTGCCTGCTCAGCATCCCCTCACCCATTTTCTTCCACAAACACTGCCCCCAATAAATCTCTAGCACTTTTAATTCCATCTTGGTATCTGCTTCCTGGAGGACCAAAAGCAACACAGGTGATGGCTGCATATCCAAAGGAAATTATTTTGAAAGGAAAATAGTACAGTTCTTGAAGGCAATCAGGTTTAAGGGGTAACTGAATCCCAAAAGTCTCCCCAATGGCATAAGTAGAGGGAGAAATGGAGGACCAAGGTTTGAGCCTTAGGTTACAATCATAATTGGGGGGAATGCAGTTATTCTCATAATTAGAGAATTCAGAATTGGAGGAGAAAGTTATTGAAAAAGTAGAAGGAAAACCAGGAAAGTGTAGGATCATAGAAACCATGGAAGAGAAAGAGAGTTTTTGGGGGAACGGGTAACAATCAGGTCAGATGTCTCAGAAGGAAATCTGAGTAGGGACTGAGGTTTTGCATTTAGAGATTGAAATTGTGGCTGGCCATCAAGGAATCGTCGCAGGGAAAGAATGGGAGTAGGTGCCAAATTTACAGGAATGAAGAAGAAACTTAGTGGGAAATAACTGGAGGTAATGACAGTAGACTCCACGTTTAAAATGCTTCACTGTGAATGGGAGGAGGAGAATTGAGCTAACCGGAGTAGTAATATCCAAGACTCTCTGAGTGTATGTACGTCTGTGTCTACGTGTGTGTGTTTTCACCTGACTGTTTCTGGAAGAGGTCTTTAAAGGTGCTAGAGGAAAAAAAAACAACATTGTGGAATTAAAATCCTTAAGGTAAGAGGAAGAGAAAAGCTACTGAGGCCAGAGAGAGGGGTTAGATTTCAAGAGGAAGAGAGAAGCTTGGAACTTGGAAGGAAGAAGATGTCTGAGATGACAGAGATAAAATAGGTGAAAATGAAGGACTTCACATTTAGTAAGTCTTCCAAGTATGAAAGTGACATGGCCAGCCTCTGAAAATAAGAGAATGAGATGGGGAAAATATGTGAAGAGAGTGGAGAAGATCGGGAATAGCTGGTGAGCATACTAAGTTATCCCATAAGAAATGTAATGGGGCAAAGGAAATCTTGCCTTTAAGGCACAAAGTTGGGTCTCTGTCAAAGTACTAGTCCAAAGGATTGTGACTCCAATAGGCAAGAAAGGGCTAATAAGTACTGGTATTTCTCTTACAGCTTGAATTTTCCTAGCTCAATTATAACCTGAGTGTTCAGAGAAACCCTGGCTTTATGAGGTCCACTTTTGTAATTATCAACACTCCTCGAGAAAGAGCTAGGATGTAGCTACCCATTTGCTTTATGTGAGTGGCATTGTACCTTGTCATGACAGTGGGTGTTAAAGTTGATAAAAATGTCCAAGAACCATCATGCTTGATATCAGAACTAAGATGATTGAGAAGAAATGCTGTCACTCTGGACCAAAAGCTCTGGATGCCCCAAGGCTGGATTTGCACAGTGCTTTTTAGACTGTGTAGCTCTATCCTGGTCCTTCAACACTTACGGGTATGAAGGAAACCTTTCTTACTGACATTCTTGCGTTTAGAAAAATATTATTGCAATTCTGAAAGTGCCTAGCCCCCCAGTGTTTGTCCCATTGAAATAATTGTTTCAATAATATAGTGTGCAACCTTGCCATAGCTTAGGAACGTGACTGTAGAGTTAGAGCAGACTGGAGCTAAGGGCGGTAGCCTGAAAGCACTCAAATGACAAAATCCGTGGCATCCCTCGTGAGTCTTAGCCAGATATGGCTCTGAGAGCCAGTTCGTGGAGAGCTCCACCCCTGGTCTCATGGAGAGAAGAGCATTGAAACTGGGCAGGGATGAGCCAGGCATGCCAGTTTTTTCAGAGCTGCCAATCGATATGTCTATAAGTGTGACTTATGCTTGCTAGTTACCCTCCAAGTCCTTCGACAAGACAAATGTCTTTATTCTGCTGACTTTGAAGTATAACTTGGAGACACCTTGAGAAGGGCAACGCGACAGGCCGGCTTTTGCCTCGCAGTGCGCTGTGCAGGTGCTAGCTTCTGTCGGCTTCCAAGCCTATTTGATTCCAGAGCTGGCAAAGTTTGCAGAAACGTCATGAGAAGAGATTTATAATACTTTCTGATTCCACCCAGTCCCAAATCACTCTATGAATAATCTTCCTCATAGCGTACTAGTAATTCTATGAGCAGTCTTGGCCAAAATCAACGAACTGAGCAAGCTTAAGGAAATAATTTTTTTTCCCTTTTTAAGAAATCATTTTGCTGAAGTTTTACAAACCTCATAAAAATTAAGGGTTGCTTTGAATTTGGGAGAAAGACTCACTTTAGCTGAACTCATTTGCCAAAAGTATTTAAATGAGCACATGCTGGATGGGAAAGCGGCCAAAGCAATGGCATCAATTATGCATTCTCCACCTTCCAGACTTTCCAGAGCCATAAAAGGCCGCGTTCTCCTACAGGTGTTAATGGGACCCTGCAAAGAGGAAGGTGGTTGCAGGTAGGGTTGTGACAGAGGGGCTCGTGGGTTGGGTGCTGCGGAACCCACCGTGGGGGGCTCCTGACCGCGGTCCCGTTCAGCGCCAACAGTAGCGTCCGTTGTTCTAAGCAAGTGTCCATCACGAGAGGGTTGCCATTGCAGGCCCAGCTTTCCATATTCCCACCATGGCCAGAGGTTTCATTCTTTGAGAGTGTGTTTATTCAGCCTAGTAAAAACATTAAAAGGGGGAATAAATCTCCTCCGACCCCAAAATGCTTTTCACCACAGCTGTAAACCATAAAACATTTAGAAAGGTAAGCAGGGCTAAAGATAATATGGTTCCCCCAAGCAGCACGGAGGGCAGACCTGGAGGTGGCCCTTGCAAAGACAGCTGCAGCACGCAGAGCTTCCCTGCGCAATCGTTAAGAAAGGGGCAGGTTCTATAAGGTGCTCAATTATTATTAGTAGTAGTAGGGTTTTGCTTTTTTTTTTTTAGGTGAGGGGAGGGCAGTAATAAAAACCATGTGCCCAGCAGCCTGCTCAGCCATATAAAAGACAGAGGCCTGTGACTTTAAGTGTTGTAAAAGGGGTTAATTGTCGATTTCTGAATGTGGCAAGTTTACTGATCTTGTTAACAGCAACGGAGCATGTGCCGTTGGTTACCATAGCAGGAAAGAAAAACAGCCGTCCATCCTGTTATTCTGTGGATGCCCTTATTGGTTTTGGAGCCCAAGTTAAGGGACATATGGGCAAAGCAGCATTAAAATTGCTCCTTTCCACCTGTCTAAATTCGTACCCGTTCTGAAGCTTCCGGTTCCTCCTTACAACTACCTTTACACTGCCCTTTTCAAGTGCCTGCTGTGGACCAGTTCCTTCCACACAAAATGTATTCTTTATTTGTATGAAAGCCTAATACACTGGGCAAGGGTGACATAGCCATTTTACAGATAAGGCAACTGAGGTTCGGAGAAGTTAAGAAAGTTATCCATTGTGACAGAGCTATTAAGCCGGGGTTCAAACCCAGGTCTTCATGTTCCAAGTCCAGTGCTTTTCCACTGGCTATTTGAACAATTCATTTATTCATCTGTTCACTCAATAGGTATTTACTGAGCATCCCTAAGAGCGAGGCATTTGTCTAGGTGCTGGGGCTAGAGCACTGGACAAAACTGGCAACATTCCTACCCTTACAAAGCCCATGTTTTGCAGACGATTAGCCTAGCTTTCAAGAACTATCCTCTCTTCTAAACTATTAATACCTTCACATGCACAGTCAGCATCTGTAAATTGGTTTTACTTTGCTATTGAGTACTGTGCATGTGTGTTATCTCTGGCTCGCTCAGCTAGATGGTGAGCCCTGTGAAGGCAGGGCTGTCGTTGAATGTTTCTCTTTTTCACAGGCCATGCAGCACAACTCATTAAATAAAAAGCATCTGGCTTTTTCTCTGCTGCAGAAAATCTTTATTACTCTGATCTTAAGATCACATGGGGTTTTATTTAGAGTTTAGCTATTGCAGCTTCAGTTATTAAGCACTTTGCTAAATGTTATGCTTACATTGTCTCATTAGTACTGAAGCAAACCAACTATAAGTCCCATTTCACAGAGGAGGAAGTTGTGGCTCATGGAAGCTAAGCAACTTGCCCAAGTTCTTACTGTCAGTAAGAAACAGAGCTGGGATTCTGACAGTGACCTGACTTAAAAGCCCAATTTCTATATACCATGTACTTGGGCCTGAGCAAAGAGGGAATCTTTGCCCACCTGAAACACATAGAGAATATCAAAAGACCCTATTATGTTATAGACACAGTAAACAAGGTAAATTTAACAACTTGGGTCACTTTGATTCCACAAGCTATTGATTCAATCAGTCACTCAGACTTTCATAGCAGAGATCATTTTGTATCTTGGCTGCCTGCCCCGCCCTCCCTTTTGTGGGCTTCTTAAAATGGCATCTTTTTTCAATAGAGCAATTTTCAAAGGAATCTCTGTGTTCCTAGAAAGGTGACAAGTCAGAGATTGGCTATAGTCAGGAGGGAGGTGGAAGGTTCACACCTGCTTATGATAACTGGCTTATTCAAAACAGAAGTATTAGCACAGTGGATTGAGATGTGGACCACCGTAGTGCACCAGCAGTCGGCACCCATTCTGAGAAAAGGTGGTGGTCCAAAGCTGGATGGCGGCCCAATTGCTGACAAACAGAACCAGCCGTAGCCAGCAGGAGTCCTGGAAACTAGGTAGAGCCTAACCCTTTCTTTCAGTTTGATGGCATAGTTTCCACTTTAAGTAATGTGGGTTTAGTCTTCATTTACATTCTTCAATCTACACAGAAGTGTATTTATTATTGTCTTGCGATACGCGGTAATGTTGATATAAAGCAGCGCTCCCTGAGACTGCAGGCGGTTTCCAGGGTCTGGACAAAAAGACACAAAAATGTAATGAGGAGAGCCCTGCAGCATGACAGATTTTATTAAAATGAAAACAACAAAAAAAATTAAAGAAAACGAATCCTAATCCTTTTGGAATTTTTATCAGTCTGTCTGTCAACAAGTAACTGATAATTTCTGAATGTGAAGACTTGGATAACAAATGAGTTACGTGTGTAACTAGGTTTTGTTTGGTTCTCTATGTGGATAATGACTCATCTGGTGAGTACCACAGGGGCAGGCCAGTAGACTGGGTGCCCTGTGAACACCGTGTTTATTTAATGCAAGGCTACTGCTTTCATTGAGAATTGCTGAAAGAGTGATACATGCCAGCCTGTCTTTCTGCCGGTTGTGGTGTTGAGACAACATGGCTTAAAATTTGCATGCCAAAGTTAAAATCCATGGTCTTTTCCATATAGACACATTTCAATTTATTCTCTGTACTCAAAAGAACATGACAGCAGTCATTGCTTTTCAGCAGTATTGAGCATGAGGCAATCTAAGGAACGATCCAGAAAAGAGTGACCTCCAAGTGTACACCTTCTCAAAAAGGGATCATGGGCATTTATTGTTTTAAATGTCCAGAAAGGCTCTTCTTACTTTTCAGGAGATGCTTCTCTTCTCTCCAACTATTAGAGTCTCACAGTGAAGCCAACCAGAGTACTTCACATTCTCGCCACAGAGACTGGTCCAAGGATGGGCAGATGACCCAAGCCAGGCCAATTCTAATCCTTCCACAAAATTTTTCTGCTGTATTTTTTAGATGTGTAATTGCAATATAAATCTAGAAATGTCCGTGGCCATAAAACCAGGAAGCTGAGATGCGAGAAAGATAGCATTATCTGATTCCTTGGATCCAGTCTTCCCTGAGCTGGCTCCACCCCAACTTTTCCCACACTTTGGCTAGTATGGGAATACATATTCCTTTATTGCTTAAACTAGATCAAGTTGGGATTCCGCCATTTGCAACCAAAAGGGTCCTGAGTGATACAAATGATTAGATCAGGCCCAGAGAAATGTGACCCTTAGTTATCTGACAATTCAGATAAGCATGCAGACGTTAATTAAATGACATAAAAAGAATGCATGTGCTAAAGACAACATACTTCAAGACATTGAGGGCGAGTTTGAAATCTTTGAAAAGACATAGAACTGCAGAATAAGATTCTGGTGGGAGAACCAATCTTCACAGTGTTTTCCGCAGAACTGAAAAAGTATTACCTACCTACCAGAGCAGGGCTTTAACATGACAAATCTAGTTTGTTCTGGACATATCCATTTTTTAGAACATTTTTTTCTATGTTTTAAAATATATTTTTATTGCAATTAAATACCATTATAAGAATTTCACGGGTATTTTTCAGCGGCATTTCTCTGAAAATGGTAACACATTATTATTCACAATCCAAGTCACAGCACCAAAAAAAGAAAAAGAAATTATTGTATACAAAATTGTGGCACATTTCACCTTTGGAACACTTTTATTTCCTAAGTTAATGGTTATTATTTTAGCTGGCCTTGATAATGATAGTGAAATAATCAAACTAGTAGGTTAAGAAGTGTTGGTATGGACAAGCTCTGTTGAGGCACGTTAACCGGGGAATAAAATGAACACATTGAACTTATTTTCATCTTCTTTGAAAATGTTAATAATAACTGGGGTACCTCTGAGTCTATATCTAGACTTTTTTCATAAGTGAGGAAAGAATATGAAAATTTGGCCAAAACTTACATTAATAGTTTTTGAAGGCAGGAGAATGTTTGTTATTCGCCGTGCAAAAAGGAAAATGTAACGAGTCCTCTGCACATTGAAGAGAAAAAGCCTGTTGCGTTCTCAAAGTCCAGATCAGCTGCATTTATTCCAAATCCAGGGGTGTGTCATGGTTCATTCAAGGAATGCTGACAGTGAGTCATGTGACAGGCCTTTGGGGAAGAAATATAATTGTGTTCATACGTATCTATTAAAAAGAGGATCTCAAAAGTCAGCTTGGGATAAACTTTAGTTGATTCATGTCAAATAGCCCATGGATTCTAAGCTGGCTTAGTTACTGAAAACTCTTTGATGCTCTGCTTAGTCAGTATATAAACACCCGCAATTGCTGTCAAATGTACAGAGGGCAACAATTAAAGATGAACAAATAAACAATTTGAGATATGCTGTCATCAGAGTGCAAGGAAATGACCCCCAAAGCTCAATATTCTAGAATTAAGTATTTCCCAAGAGGAAGTCAGTTCCCACCCCATGCAGCCATTGTTATGGGCTGGAATCTGGATTTTGTTTATGCTTGATTACACAGAGGTAGAAAGAAAATATGTGTTGTCCTGGGGAGAAGCTAAGGCTAGGCTGGTTTTCCTCAGTGAAGATCAACATGAAGTCTTCTTCCCAAGCCTAGAGAAAGGTGTGAGGGGTGGGGAAAGGATACTGTTTAGCTCACCAATATCATTAAAGTTTACCTTTTTACCCTGGTGAGTTTCCTTTTTCTGATTTCACAGGTTAGAGATATCGGTTCTATCCAGGGGCCCTAACATCAACTTCCCACTCTTGCATGGGCCTATTGTCACAGCGGTCATTTTTACGTGTAATTCAAGTAGTCCTCAAAGCAGCCCTAGTAGTTTGATACCTTTATCATTAGCATCCCCGTTTGAGAATCAGAAGAGTTAAATACTTTTCTAAAGATCTTGTAGATGGTTAGAGGCAGCTAGGATTCAAATACCAGCCCGTCTGGGTCTGAGGCCCACATCATAACCACTACACCCATTGCAACATATAATCCATTCCCGCATATCCAAACTGGCTGCTTCTCACCCAGGAATGCTTTAAAAAAGAGGTATTAAGGAGGAGCTGGTGGTGTTTCCTCTATACCCTGGCCAATCACACTTTGGCATAGTGGGATAAGTTTGTGAAAGTTTATGACTAGAATATAAATGCAGATTGTGCCCAGCCTTTAAAATAAAAACATGCTTCTTGCACATTTTGCGTTAGCAAACTGAAGCAAATGACCAAACACCAAAATACTAGGATTATATAATGTCAGGAACTCAATAAGCTCTTTTCAATTTATTAAAGATTCAGTATATTTGTAATGACATTCTGTAGGTGACGGTGCTGGTATGGAGGAAAAGGAAATGCCAGTCTTTGACCCTGTGTGCCCTGGGACCCCAAAGATCATCTTCCCAGCCTGCTGGTTGCCAGTCTGGCCTTTGATAGTCCAGGGCACATGTCCCATTCTGGATCTTTCTCTCACTGACTACCTCTGCCCATAATGTCCACCTGATATTCTTCCTTCTCATCCCACGCCCCCTCCCCAACCAACCACCAACAATCCTGATACCCTCCTCTCCCCTCTTTTCTTCTCCCCTTCCCTTCCCTGCCCTTCCCTCTTTCTCTCTCCATTTCTCTCTCTTCCCCTGCTCTGTTCCCAACATAAGATTTAGAAGCATGCTATGCCTTTTCTCCTCAAAACTGAGTTTCTCAAAGTCTGGAGTATTTACCTCCCTATCCATCAGCAAGTAATGGCTGTGAGCAGCGTCTGCTAGTGGGATGTAGGAATCAACCATGTACTTCCTTCAAGACTCATTGAAGTCATCGAATTTAGTGAACAAACAACCATTTTGATATCATCTCTTTTCTCCTTTCAAATTTCTTATTACAGTTCGGGGGCGTGACTTTATGGGGGGTGGTACCCCCCATAAACTACCTGTTGCCCATTCTTTTCAAGTTGAGATTTAATTCTTCCCTCCCTCCCTCCCTCCCTTCTTTCCTCCTTCCCTTCCTTCCTTGCTTTTATTGCCTCTCTCCCTTCCTTTCTTCCTTCCTTCTTTCCTTCCTTCTTTCCTTCCCTCCTTCCTTCCTTCCTTCCTTCCTTCCTTCCTTCCTTCCTTCCTTCCTTCCTTCCAGATATTCTTTAGA
>NW_012138302.1:4652858-4674475 GCF_000956105.1 Propithecus coquereli | reverse complement strand
TCCTTCCTTCCTTCCTTCCTTCCTTCCTTCCTTCCTTCCTTCCAGATATTCTTTAGATAAGCAAAGAAAGAAACTTCATTGAGACTTGAAGCAGTTTATATCTGGTTGTGTGACTCCTAAGAGGTGAACTGAAGGTGGTTTTGAATGTCTTCTCAGAATGACTCTGGTTTATAATGGCGAGAACACTGAGCTGAACATCAGGGGGTCCAGCTTTAGTCCTGGCCTTGCCCAATGAATTCTGGGCAAATCACTCACCTCTCCGTGGCACCTATAAGTAGGGAAGGTTAAACTAAAGAGTAATTTTTAAACTGTTCCTGGGAGACCTCAAAGATTCATGGAGGTGTCTTGGGGGGTCTGTCCGAAGAGGGATGTTGTGGTAGGGAAGGGCCAGGGAGGGCCAATCCCCCGTTCCTGTGTCAGCCAGAATAAATGTTCTGGTTACATAATTTTTTAGGCGTATCACATTTTTAAGCTTCTGCTAGAAAACCTACTCCAGAAAAGTTTGAAAACTACTGGACTAGATTATCTTTCAGGTGCCTTCCAGAATATCTGATTTCAATCTATAAATATCTGTTTGTGATTTTCCTTTACAGAAATAATGGAGGCTTCGATTTCCTCACACATTTGCTGCTCTAAGAATAAATTTCTTATCAAGAGAATGATCTCCTTTTCATCCTGCTTTCTACCTGGCTCAAGAGAGCACAGAATGCTCAAGCTAGACCCCTTATCCCCGTGAATATCTTCTATTTAGACTTGTCCATCAATGGTGGGGCTTATGACAGACACAATGTTTTCACAGTTACCACGAAGGGCCAGCTGTTTGGGTAAGGGTGACCACTTAGGACAGCCTTATGCTCTCAGGCTGTCCTCTGTTGAGCTGGGAAATCATAAACCGTAATCTAAGCACAGCACAGATTATTCATCCACTTTGAAAGAGACGTCTTTATGGTCCTGATGACATTTTCTGTATTATATTAATAATGCATTTTGAGAGGGTGTGCTTGGTTTGTTTTCTGGACAAGTTGGATGAGTCTCTCTCTATGTTTTAGCCATGGCCCTTTGTAAGGTTTGTTTTTCCTTCTGTCCCAAGACAGATGACTTAATGGGTTGCTGAAAATGTCCAGGCTGCCTCTGGCTCTGGGGCTAGCTTGGCTTCAACAATGGAAGGCATTTAGCAGAGCCTCATGTTTTAGAGCAAGAAAAGACTTGAGAGGGAATCTCATCTGGTGTTTTTCAAGATGCTTTTTAATTTTTTAAACAGCAAATTTTTCCCCCAAAATGAATCTGATGCGAAAACTCCATTTATAAAACAGGTTAAAAAAAAAAGAGAGAGAGGGAGGGAGGGAGGAGAAATTCTACCAAATTGCACTTCCCTTGCTATTTGCCCTCCTCCCCACATGCTCAGCAACACCTAAGCGTTTATGGGGAACCCTCAGCCTCCCCAAATCAACCCCCACTGATTCAGTCTATCCTGAACTCCTTTTTTGTTCATCAAGAAACTGAGATACAGTGGGTTTCAGTGACTTGCCTGAGACCCCAGAGCTAGAAATGTCAGTACCAGAGTGCAAGGCTTCTGATTCCAGTTTCGTCTTCCTCCCCCGACCCCTCTCTAATTAACTATGCCACCTCACCTTTAACACTGGAAAAGAGCAGGAAGAAAAACAGGAAAAATGTTATGTACCATACAGTGTGCTTGATTCTTGTGCATCTGTCTTTAATCCTCAGAGCAACTTTAAGAGGTGGGCATTATTATCATACCCACTTTACAGATGAGGGAAATGGCCAAAGAGAGGTTAAGTAACTTGTTCAATGAAACTCAGCCAGAAGTGGCCTAGCTGATATCACAAGTCGCTCCATTATATCACAGGATAAAAAATGCCAACTATTGCTTGTCATGAATAAAGCTCTCTCTTATGACAAGCTTGGCTCATAAAGCCTGACTCCTATTTCTTGAGATACTAAGTAACTCTTCTTAAATAACTACCATGGACTTGTCCCTCCTCAAAGTTTTCTATGTCTATCATGAGCACTTTTGAGGGCATTTTCCCAATTTTTAACCAACAACACTCCTTTCTCTAGGGATCATTTCCTATCACTCTTCTACCCCCCGAGAAATTGGGATAATAGAAGCCATGATTTTCATGTTTGATTTAAGTCAGGTCTGGAGTGGGCCAAGCTAGGAATGAGAAGCATTAGAGAGTTAAGATGTAAAATCAAGAAGCTTACTCATCATACTGACTGAGCAGTGGAAAGAACTAGAAAGATACCCTGTGATGGCTTATATCTTGGTCCCATTCTTGCCATTCAGTTCAGTGAGATACCCTACTTACCATATAATATAGTCTACTTTTCCTCTCTCAAGCTTTGGATTCATGTTACTTGCCCACAAAACAGTCCTGCTGACTATAGCGTCAAATCCAGTGCCCTGAGGATGCTTCAGGAGGGTTCAGGCTGCCTGCCTTTTGCAGTCGTGCTTATTTTCCATACAAATCATACAGTGCTGCCATTATTAGCAGCCTCTGCAATCAGCTATTTCAGTCCTCTCTGCTTACACAGAAACAAGTCACTCTGTAAAATCCCTTTGCACATACATAAGATGCAGTGTCCAGAGAAAGCCAATCTTCTCTGGCCTTATTGACTTTGTCTCATAGACTTCTCTCTGCTGGACAGAAAATGTAAAATATGTACGTTCAAAATAAATAAGCCAGGAATAGCAAGTGCAATTAAATAAAATAAAATTCTTTATATTTTACAAACATTAATTTGAGAAGACTAAGTTCTTGTAGTCTCCAAATGGAAATAACTCAAATTTCCATCATCACAGAATAGATAGATAAATTATGGCATTATATATTCATACATCAAAATATTATATAGCAACAAAAGTAATGCATTCTAGCTGCAGGCAACAACATGAATGAATCCCACAAACATAATGTTGAAAGAAAGAAGCCAGGTGCAAAGGAGTACAAATTGTATAATTAAGTTGCTATACAGTTCAAAAACATGAAAAACGATTTAATAGTATAAGGCAATGAAAATCAGAATAACGGTTGCCTTTTGGGGGAAATGACCAGGAGGGCCATAGCGGAGGTTCCTGGGTGCCGTAATGTTCTATATCTTTATTTAGAGGGTAGTTAATGGTTGTGCTCACTTTGTAAAAATTCGTTGTGCTCTGTATTTATCATTTGCGCACAATTATGTATTTATGTTATACTTCAATTGTAAAAGCTTACCCCCAAAAGTCTGAATTATTAGAAATTAGGCTAAAATTTACTTCCTCTAGGTCATGGTCTCCCATTGTATAAAATAAGAAATTAAACTCAATACTCTTAAAACTGGAAGGGATTTAAGAAAGAATATCTAGTTCAATAATGAAATGTTTTACAGAAAGAGAGACAAGAGCCAAACAAGTAAAGTGATAGGCTATAAATTATGGAGGTTATAATTGTTAGAGCCAAGGTTAGTCCTTAGATCTTTTAGCTGTGTTAACAAAGATATTCTAAATAAGCCTCTTGATTAATATTCTAAAATAATTCACTCTGAAGTGTACTTTTACAATAGAAACAAAGGGTCCATGAAATAAATAAATAATGTGAACAATACTGTCAGTGTTTGCACAGAAACAACATGATAGCTTTCTTAAAGATAAAATCCCTCTGTCACCCACTGCATGAGATGCCATCTGATTTAGTTTCTAAAACTTCTGGCAAAGTTATACATCGCTTCCAGTCTTATTTCCCTAATGCCTTGTTGATGATAATGATGATGATGTCGAGGATAATGACAATGTGAACAGTCATGACAGTGATACAATCTTATGGGTAGTATATTAGTTTCCTAATTTGCTAAATTAGTTTTCTAATTGCTGCTGTAACAAATTACCACAAACTCATTAACTGTCTTATAGTTCTGAAAGTCATAAATTTGAAATGGGCCCCACTTGGCTAAAATTAAGGTTCCTTCTGGAGGCTCTAGGGGAGAAACCATGTCTCTGCCTTTTCCAGCTGTTTGAGGTTTCCTGCATTTCTTGGCTTGTGGCATCTTCCATATTCAAAGTCAACAATAGCCAGTGGAATCCTTAATGCTGCCTCATCCCAACACACTGACTGACTTTTCTGCCTCCTTCTTCCATATTTAAAGGATGCTTATGATTACATTGGACCTACCCAAATAATTCAGAATAATCTCCTTATTTTAAGATCAGCTGATTACTGATCTTAATTCCATCTGCAACCTTAATTCCCACTTGCCATGTAACTTAACATATTCAAAGGTTCTGGGGATTAGGACATGGACGTCTTCAGGAGCCAGTATTCTGTTTATCACAGATAGGATTATATTTATGCATTTTTCAAAATACTTTTACATATATTTTCTTATGTAAGCCTCAAGACAATGCTTTACCTAGAACAAAGTAATTCTGTTTTAGGTATGATTATTCTCATTTTACCAAGGGAAAAAAAAAGGAAAGTGTAAAGTGAAGCAAATTGCCTGCATTTCGGTAGCTGGTTAAGGCAGAGCCAGGACTAGAAGGCAGATTTCCAGACCCGCTGCCCGGGTCCTCATTCAGGGAGAAGCAATATTCCAAGCCCAGCTCTTGGCTTCTTCAAGCTCCAGAACCTCTCAGGCTGAGCGGTGGTGGACAGTTTGAGAATTTCAGTGGTTTCAAAGGTTGAAGCATTTGAAACATGAGGGATTGGCAGTTGCTGAATAGTAATTATTCCTCCAGGGACAAATCTTTGTAAAGAGCTATCTTCTCCATCAATGGATGCACAATTGCTACTCATCTGTTGATATAAGGCTTAGCATCTGCCTCACTCGCCCCTGTATTTAACCCTCTGCCCGGGTTACTTGCTTTCACAAAGCCATATTTCTCTTGCTCTAGGGGAACTTTAGCCCTTTCAAAGTTGTTCCAGGTAATTTGGGGAGGCCCCAGGGCAGTGATGAAATAAAGTGAAAGCTCCTGATTTACTGGATCTGGAGGCCGGAGCTGTGAGTGAGAAGTCTGGGTGAAAGACCCTTATCACAAGCGTTTGTGCTTCCAGATGCACCTCACCCCTGCCCAGAGGCAGGGCCCCTGCCAGCTCATTCCCAATCTTCCTCTGAAATGGGGAGGAAGGCGCCAGGTTGTACAACTCAAGCAGCACAAGTTCTTTGCCCTCTCAGCCACAAGTAGAAAAGGGGTGTTCCTGAGCTGGCCCACAGCCTGAGGTCTGGTCTCAGAGGTACCACCGTCTCCCTTAGAGACTCTCACTTAGAGACTCTCACCTCTGCTCGCCTTTCACGTGCCAAAATTCTCGGGCCAACTGAGCTTAAGCACCAACTGGAACTCCAGGCTACATAAAAACAGCCTGGAAGTGAAAGCACTTTGCTAGGTGCAGGCTTGGCTTTGTCTACGACCCTCTGTGTAACTTGTTCAAGTTTCTTCCCAGTGATCACCCATCTCTGTCTATGAGGATGAAGGATCCAGGGCTGTCGGGACCGCTGTTCTCCAAGGTGCTGTAAGCCTAGTCCTTCATCCCAGCGGCCTGTGGGACAGAATCAGGTGTAGAACTGAAGCAAACCCCTTTTTTATTTCAGGGCTGCATCCGCCTGAAGTAATTTTCTTTCAGTACAAAATAAATAGTTTCCCCAACAATGATGAGAAAGAATTATTAGGGCTATGGGTAAAATAAGTTGCTGAAGGGAATTTAACATTAACAGTAATAATAATGGAATTTTGCCCTGTTTTATAGTTCATAAAGCGCTTTCCTACATACTATCCACTTAATCAAGAAATGTTTGCTGGTGGGCCCCAGCGCTGTAGACACACCAGGAAGGGAAGCATAGATTCTGCCCTCACCGGGCCTATGACTACTTACCCACTTCTGGGATTGTAAAGTGCAGGTGCAGAGGGGTGAAGCTGTAATCTTGCACATCAGAGCGTACTTCCACCCCGAACTATTTTCCATTCTCAGTGCATGTGGTTACAAACAACTCCACAAGGCAGGCAAGACTAATACTACTTCCATGCCAAGGACCAGGTGACTGAGGCTCGGAATGGGTGAGTCTTGCCAAAGCGCCACAAATTGATATATCAGATCTGTGTTCAATTCTGGCCATCCTTCCACTATGTTGGTTTATGGTAAACCACAGTGCCTGGCCCATAGGAAGCTCTCAGTAAATATTAACAGCTACTAAGTGCTCATTTAATTATAAGCTGCAATTATAAGTATTATGGTCGTGTGAGAAGGATGATGAAATTCATCTGAGCATCTGAACTCATCAGAGGCCATTGAAGGAACCTTCTCCAAAACATTAGCATTCTAATTGAAAATTATAAAAGCAAAAAGAAAGTGTTTATATTTTCTAGTTGGCTGTAAATAAAGAAATAACAATTTAAAAAACAAGTTAGGTTCCTGACCCAATGTTTTAAAGTTTGCATATTGAGTAATGTTTTTTCCTATAATAAATTTAGTTAATAGTTATTGGCAAAATAATTAAAAGTTTAAGCAACACATGCTCACTGTGTTTAAATAAGTTTGTGGGTTTATTGGTGAAAATAAAGAGCAAATAAATTAGGTTTAGTATATTGTTTAGCTAACTATTAAAAAATTTTTTTAATTTAAAAATGTTACCACAATAGATACACAACAGATATTAAGTCTATCAATAAAACTCCCAAATATTAACAATCGATATCTTGATTTAGAGATAGTTGATAGCCAGCGATTTCATATCAGCATGATTAAATTTTGATAAACACATACTCCAAACCTTCAGCCTCTTAAGTAAAGTTATAAAATTAAGCTGGGAAAATGTTAGAACCCCTGCTAGTTAGTGCATGCCCTCCAACCATCAAGCCTACACATATCTGAGTCATAACAAATCTGTTTTAAGAGAATAACAAGCCCTGGCGTGCCACCCTCCACAGGAAAATCTAATTCTATGGAGTCAAGAGTTAGTTCTCATTCTAAATCCAGATACTCTGGGGTCTGTAATTCAACCTACGTAGGTGCCCTCTCTGTGCCTGCACCGTGGAATAGATCGCTTCGTAAGATTGCCACATCTCAGGGGACGGGTCTATTCAGAAGCACTCATTGATTGGGCCAAGTTATTTGGGAAAACCAGTCACCGTATTTATTTTTACAAGCCAGATGCCGGTGCATAGTGCATTCTTTTACAAAAATAAAAGGGGTTTAGAAAAAAAGAAAGGTTCAGGGTCACAGATGAAATCATGAGGGTATTTTATACAGTTTTATGGGTAAAAATTTTTTCTTTATTTTTGCCTTCTACAATGCTTCTGAAAAAACAGGTTAGCTGTGTTGTGTGCAAGAAATACACCGGCGAAGAGTTTGATGTCCACCGTACGGTAAAAACCCTCAACCAGGACTTTAAGGAACTCCATGCCTGAGGTCATGGAAAGGGTGACAGTGCCACGGGTGGGAACCAGCGGGAGTCTCTGTGCACCATGGTCCTGTCTTGGTCCTAAGGAGTCTTTGGGAGCCCACAGTTAAGCTGTTTTGACAAACGCCAAGTAATAACCAGATGTGGACATGTGGAATTGATTAAGAGAGGAGGGATTAACTAATGCACTAAATACTCCATCACATGCCAGTGGGTTCGCAGAGAGGTGGAGACAGATGCTTGGTCTTCTGACCAAGAAGAGCCATGAGACTTTCATTCAGTCCGCAAATAGTTTACTGAGCACCTACTACGAGCCAGCTACTGTTCTAGGAACTAAGGATAGAACAGTGAAAGTAATAGGCAAAAATCCTGTTGTATTGCTGATGGAGCTTACATGTTTTTAGAGGGAACCCAATGATGCCAGAAAAGGATAAGAGGAAATAGAGCAACATGGTAGAGGGCTGCCACTTTATATAGAGTGGTTAGGGGAGGCCGCTCTGATGAGGTGACATCTGGGCAAAGGCTTGAATGAAGTCAGCCATGCATGAGTCTATCCATGAGAGAGACAGGCATTCCAGGCACAGGGACAGCCAGCATGAAGCCATCCTGACAGAAGCATGCTTGGCAGAATCAAGGGGTAACAAGGCATCTTAGAAATTGACCCAGTAAAGCTTTAAGATCAACTGTTATCTCCTTACAACTTGTTGGAAACCCCTGCTCGTCGGTGTGTGCTATGCAGTTATTGTTCAACCAGGAAGGGCTAGTGGCCATTTATAACCATAGCACGTCCCGTAATCAGTCGATGAGGAAAGGAAGGCCCCGCTCTCAGAAGGTGCAGAGTAGGGCTGGGGAGAGGTCTGGAGAGAATGGGAGACAGACACAAACAGCTAACTGGACTACCAGTAGGCGGCAGAACCCTGACCTCCACATTTCTCCTCTGTTGTTTTAACAGCTCTCCTTAGCAGCACCACAAGAAGGAGTGTGGAAAGTGTGCAATCAGATCTGTTTGTTCAGTTTTTACATTTCAGGCGATTAAGTGAAATGGTAAATGAAACCACATCTATTGCCTCTATTCCTGTCAGCATGAGGCAAAGAAGGAAAATAAACTCCAACTCCTGGTGTGGACAGCAGAAGAGTGAGACAAGCAAACCCAGCTCCTTCGCGCTCCCTCCCTTCTTTTCACAAAGGGAAGCCCCTCCGAGTCCCTCAGAGCATACGTTCACATATCCGGAGAGGGAGGCCAAGGGAGCCCCAGAGACTCACTGCTGGGCCTCATAGCCGTGCTCTTATTCACCCGTCTTTCATTACGTATCCAGTGTGTGCCGGCATCGTGCTGGAGGTACAAGTGCTGTGATGGGGACATGAGCAAAGGTCAGAGTAGAAAAGGCTTCCTGAGGAATGCAACACGTATCTCAAAGCCAGAAAAGTAGGATTTGATTGACTTTGGTTTTTTAAACTGTTCATTCATTGTTCATCTGCTCAATGCTTCTTAGAGCCATGGTCTAGAACAGGATTTCTCAATCTCAACACTACTGACACTTGGGCCTGGATAATTCTTGGTTGTAGGGGGCTGCCCTGTGTGTTGCAGGATGCTTACCAGCATCTCTGGCCCCTACTCACTAGGTACCAGTAAACCCTCTGTGCCCAACTTTGACAACCAAAAATGTCTCCAGACATTGCCAGTGTCCCCTGGGGTACAGAGTCACACCCTGTTGAGAATCATTGATCCAGAAGAGGAAGTCCCAGGCCAGGCGTGGTGTTACTTACAATCTCCAGATATACAAGAATGAAGCTCTTCTTATGAACAGCTGGTCTCATTTTCCACTGAAGCTTGAACAATGGAAAACAGGCTGAAAACGCAGCAGGAAGACTTTAGGTTCGCTATAGAAAAGAATTTCCTGCTTAAAAAGTTAGTAGGAGTCTAGAAAACCTCAATGCAACAGTTATAAAATAGCCTCCACTTCAGATATGTGAGTGAAACAAAACTTAACTAATATGCTTATTAAAAAGAAAGAAAGTTAATCTGCATTAGAGGACAAAGTCAGAAATAGTTGTTGGGTTTTTTTAAAAAATATAGTTGCCATTTTAATACCTTTAAGTGCAATTATCAATTCAAATTTGCTTGAAACGGTTGGTGGTAGATGTGCTTTTTGAGACTTTGATAAATATACAGTAATTATTTGTATTTAGTACATTAATTGAATATAAATGACTTTCATGTGAGTATTTATAAGTCTGCGGTCCCCAATCCCCAGAGTCATGGACTGGTGCCGGTCCGTGGCCTGTTGGAGGCCCAGCCTGTGGGCAGCGGGCAGCGAGCAAGACTTCATCTGTGTTTTTGGTGACTCCCCATCACTCGCATCACCGCCTAAGCTCTGCCTCCTGTCAGATCGGCCAGGGGAGTTAGATTCTCATAGGAGCACAAATCCTACCGTGGACTGCGCGTGCCAGGGATCTAGGTCGTGCGCTCCTTGTGAGAGCCTGGTGCCTGATGATCTGCAGGGGATCTGGGGGCTGCGGAGCTGGGGTGGGGGTGCTGGCACTGGGGAGCGGCTGCAAGTGCAGATTGTCATTGGCAGAGAGGTTTGGCTGCACAATGAATGTGGTGCCCTTGGGTCATCCCAGAACCCTTCCAATCTATGGAAGGATTGTCTTCCATGAAGCCGGTCCCTGGTGCCAAAAAGGTTGGGTACCACTGTAATAGTATGTTTTCATAAGTGAATACACAATGTCCTCTGGATTATTATGGACACTGTTAGTTTTTTCATATTACTGAAAATGTGGATTTCAGTTCTGCCATTATCTAAATTAACATGATTCCAAATTAGTTCAGTCTCACCTTACCAAAAAACAAAAAATAAGGTTTTTATCTAAAGAGAAGGAAAGAAGTAATATTTATTGGCCATCTATGATGTGCCAGGCTTTGGATGAGGTCAGTGCTTCTCCACTAGGGTTGATTTTGCTCTCCAGGGGACACTTTGTAATGTCTGGAGACATTTTTGCTTATTACAACCAGAAAGGTACTATTTGGGCATCCAGTGGGTTGAGGCCAGAAATGCTGCTAAACATCCTTCAGTGCCCAGGACATCCCCTACAACAAAGAATTATGCGGCCCTAAATGTCAATAGCACTGAGGTTGAGAAACCTTGGACTAGGCTATTTATCTATGTTATCTTATACAATCCACATGACATTCCTGACAAAATCCTTACTATTAGTAATCCCCTACTGTAGATGAAGAAACTGAGGCTCAGAGGGGCGGAGTAACTTGCCCCTCTTGTAGGTGGTTTTTATTTATTTATTATTGTTATTTTTACTTAAAGCCATGTGTGATGGGACTCTTTGCAAGGAAGATGCTGATGAGTCGAAAAGAAAAGTCACAATTTTTTTACCCAGTCCTCTACTAAGCATGTAACATGAAGCTGTACACATCTTATCCCTCATGGATAATAAAGTCTTAGCACACGGATATGGTCTTTGGTTCCACTTTGTTTTCTTCATTTTCTAAACGTGCCATTTTGTGCCCGCCGAGATTCTAGAAGGCCTTGCCAGTCTATCACTCCAGAGTCCCTGCCCTGCCTGTGAGGAGCAGCATGCAGTTTGACAAGTCATGTTGCCTAATGAGCTTCAGTTTCCTCATCTATAAAACAGGGACAATAACACTTTCTCACATGGTTGTTGAAATGATCATGGGAGAATAGTAATAATAGTCAGAGGTACCATTTATTTTGCATGTGTTGTGTACTAGGCATTATATTAAGCACTCTACATGTATTATCTCATTTAATTTTTAGAATCACCTTTACAAGTAGATAAAGGTGTTCCCACTTCACAGATGAGGAAAGTGAGGCAGTGAGAAGTTATGTAATTTGCTCAAGTGCAAATTAAGTCAGTAGCAGAACCAGCATTTCAACTTAGGATATCTGACTCCCAGCCTTAGACTCCCTTAACCACAAAGCCCTCTGTCAAGTGCTGTACAAATGGGAGAAGTATTATGAGCTGTAGTAACTGGTTGAGGTGATTAAAAAGCTTTGTGTGCTCCTGGGAGTTTTCACAGGGTAATCATCATAAATTCTTTTTCCAGTTTTTTTTTTTTTTTTCCGAGACAGAGTCTCACTCTGTTGCCCTGGCTAGAGTGAGTGCCGTGGCGTCAGCCTAGCTCACAGCAACCTCAAACTCCTGGGCTCAAGTGATCCTACTACCTCAGCCTCCCGAGTAGCGGGACTACAGGCACACGCCACCGTGCCCAGCTAATTTTTTCTATATAGTTTTAGTTGTCCTATTAATTTCTTTCTATTTTTAGTAGAGACGGGGTCTCGCTCTTGCTCAGGCTGGTTTCGAACTCCTGAGCTCAAACAATCCGCCCGCCTCGGCCTCCCAGAGTGCTAGGATTACAGGCGTGAGCCACCGCGCCCGGCCCTTTTTCCAGTTTTATCACTGTGTGATCCTGGGGATCCTTATGCAGTGCCTATTGTATTTCCCCTTTGTGTTCTTTTTCTTCCTTTCTCAACTTTAAATTGGAGAATTGGGTTTTTCTTTTTTTTAAGTCTGGTTTTGTTAATAAATTTTCAGAAAACGTTTTAAAGTGCCAGCAGATTGAGTGCTTTTCTTGATTAGTACAGATTGTATTGGTTTTTTTTTTTTTTTCAACAATTCACTTTCTAAACTTCTATTTTAAGCCCTTCACTTAGGGCTGATTACAATAACCCCTATTTATAAATATAATTTTACTGGGCCTCACCTCTGAGGCATTTTCAAATTTGGTCTCACTCACTGTATTACTAAGTAAAATAATCATTCATCAAGGGGAGGTGGGTAGGGTAAGAGCACGTTTCTGCAGCCACCTCTGTTCTGAGGGAGCCGGCCATAAATACTCAGTAGCGGTGGTCAAAGCTTGGCCCTGTATTAAATCATAATCATTTTACCGGCAAATAAATGACATGTTTAACCATGTTATACAGTTGTATAAATTTTAGTTTTGATTTGGACATCATATTTTTGCCAGCTGGGTTTTTATTTTTAGAGTTTTTTTAAAAATCACTTTTTAGCTGTAAGTGCTAGGTCACAAAACATGAGGTCAGTGGTCTAGCACAATCTCAAATCACCAGAACATTCAAATAGCCAGGTGTTTTTGGCATGCAACTTGTGGGATAAAGCGTTAAGTGACAAGAGCAGAGCTGGCAATGGGAATTACTGGGGGGCTCCCAAGCCCTGGGCAAGCCACGTTGAGTGAGCCCTCACTGTCCCCATCACATACACATGCACCCCAAAACAACATTCTAAAACAAAAAAAGTGAATGGGATATTGATCACCAATGACAGTCTTGAAGGGAAAAAATCAGGGACATGAGGTCTCAAAGGGACATCCTGCATCCTGGAGTTCGTGGGTAGAGAGGGACAGGAGGAAGTTGTCTGGCAACTAGTTTCAGTAAGCTTCTGTTATGTGGGTCACCCTTACAGGATCATAAGTGTCTCTTGGGGGGGTAGTTAAAAATAGTGTTTAGGACCCCATCCTAGTCCTACGGAATCCACATCTCGAGAAAAACCAGGGAAAAGGAATTTTTAAAAGGGCTGTAGGAATCTGAGACCCTCCCCAGACCTACTGAACCAGAATCTCTAGAGCAGGGGACAGTAAATAGAAATGTTGAAAAAGCTCCACAGATAATTCCAATATAAACCCCTGGTTTAGGGGCACCTCGGGGTCACTCGCTTCCCTGACTTTGCTCTGGAGGATGGCAACCTCCTCTAGCCTAGCACAGTGTATCTCAGAGTTTGGGGAGTAGCCCACATGCATCTGAATCACCCGGGCTGCTTATTTAAAATGTGCATTCATGGATCCCATGAATGAACTATGGAACCAGATCTCTGAGGATGGTTCCTGGCAGGCTGCGTCTTTATCCCACCCTGTAGGTGCATCTTATTGATACAGCAATTTGAGAAACATTACACCAATGATTATCCTGAGTTCTATCAGAACAGAGGCAGTCCAATCTTCTACACCTTGTAGATCAACTTCAATGTACAACATTGATTAAAAAAAAAAAAACAGCTTATGTTATAGTTTACTTAGCAGTTATACATTTCCTATTTCTTTTGGTCCTCACAGTCCTATGAGGCTGCTGTAGCTGGAATTATAAATGAGAATGAGGTTCGGAATGGATAAGTAACTTCTCTAGGATCATTACACACTCTGCGCAGGTGGCAGAGTTCAGGCTCAACTCACATCTTTTTGACTCGTTCCTACACTAGTGATTTTGTACACAGTGCCTGTGTAGTACTTGCACACATGCAACCTCCCTTGAGCCATAGAAAAGCCCTGGGAGGTAGGCAAAGCAGGTATTATCCCCGCTGTACAAATGATAAAACAGTGTCACCAAGAGATTAAGTTCCTTTTTCAGGGTTATATGGGGAAGCTTTGATGAATTTGATATTGACTTGCACAAATTCTGGTTCTTATTGCCAATACAGAAACACAGCCATAGATGTGATCCACAGCTAGCAAAGGATGATTCTACTATATTGCTGACCTTAGTACCAAGGCAAAAAGAAAACCCATTAACAAATTTTATTCTTTTTGCCACGCATTATGCTAAGCACAACGGGAGGAAGAGGTTCAGAAGGGTCCCACTATTGATGAAAAGACATTATTTGCTGCCCTCCAGGAGGTCCATCAAATAGAAAATAAACTTAAACATTTTGGAAAAATTTCAACCTAAACAGTTTTCTACATAACCTTCACTTCCTGCTACAAAATGTTATAAACTAGACTCTTCTATTCAGTTGATAATCAATATTTTGCAACACCTCCTGTAAGTCAAGCACTATAGTAGGCACAAGACATACAAAGATTGCTAGGACTAAGTCCCTACACTCAAGGGACAAACTGTTTAACAACTTTTAGGATGTATGATATCAAATGAAAGTAATTTCTAAAGAGGGAGATTTCGCATCCAAAATCTCTGTAGCCAGTTCCAGATTTTCCAATAAGCAAAGTAAGCACTTCCATAGAGAAATGTTAATACAGGAGCACTAAGTACACTCACTTGAAAGAGTGTGATAGTTTAAAAACATTGCAATAGTCATTCATGGGAGGAAGCAGACCTTTGTTGAACTTGCTTGCCTTCTTTCCTTCCTTCCTTCCTTTTATTATATGGTAGGGTGGAGTGGGCAAGAAATATGTTGTCTTTTTTGGGCTTTCGATCTCCAAAGTTCCTATTACTCCAGCTCTACCAACAGATCCGACTGAGACCAGAGGTAACTCTGTCCGTTTAGACATCACTTCCTCTGCAAAGCTGAATCCCCCAATACAAGGGCACGTGCCCTCCTCTGTACTCCCCAGGCTCCCTGTCTTGTCCATAGCACATAGGACTGTCTGTTGCATGAGGCCAGGTATTCTCCATAAGTGCAGTAGGAACATAAAACTCATAATTAAATAGTCATGGAATGAATGAGCACGTGCAATTAGAATCAGTGGGTAAATCCTTCTAATATCCAAAGCAATGAAGGCAGCTCACTTTCCTCCTATGCCTATTCTAAATTCAAACCATTCTTTACTTATCCATATTGTTTGTTTTAATCAGATTTTATGTGCATAAATATATTGTAATGTAGGAAGAGAGACCGCTAGAGGCAAGTACTATTTGACAATGAGGAACATGAAGGTCAGAGACGGCAAGTAACTTTCCTAACGTCATGTAGCCTGTCAGGAAGAGAGCTGGGACTTGAATTCAGGTCTATCTACCTTTGAACCCTGAGGACAGGCAGCTGGTGAGTATCACAGCTGGGATTAGAACTCAGGTTTTCTAATTTCCATTCTCAGCTTTCTTCTACTTGCTTCCTGCCTAAAGAACAGGATAACTACGGAGAGTTGTTTTTGTTTTTGTTTTTAATTTCAAGATTAGTACGCAAT
Source organism: Propithecus coquereli (assembly GCF_000956105.1). Lineage (NCBI taxonomy): Eukaryota > Metazoa > Chordata > Mammalia > Primates > Indriidae > Propithecus > Propithecus coquereli. The sequence goes on along the minus strand of NW_012138302.1, from coordinate 4,659,177 downwards.
ATATTTCAAGGGTCTCTTAGTGGAAAATCATACAGTGTTCATTGGCTACGTACCCCTTCCCTCTCCTTGTGAGGGTTAAGCTTTGTTCTCCTTCATTTTACCAGATGAGAAACCAGAGGGAAGGAAGTCTTAACATTCTCACTAGCTCTTCAGAAGGCCCTTGTATCTTGGAAGCAGAATACAGGGTAGTGCTAGAGGGACCAAGAGTAGGTAGGGATGGAAGGACTATGTTAGGGGGAGTGGGGTAAAGACCTTTAACTTGAAACCATTAAAAAATACTTTCATACCATATTTTTGTGAGCCCAGGTAATTTCTGAATTTCTGATTCAAATCTTTTCCTCCAAAATGCCTGCTAAGAAACTCTAGCAGCTGGGGTGGGGGGGGAAGGGGAAGAAAAGAAAGGACAATGATTCCATTCAGAAACTTGTTCCAAATCCTTGTCTCTTTCTTCTATCAGAAATCCTCTGTTGTCAGTCCCTGGCATTCCCTAGAGATTTCCTTACTAGCAGCATTCTTGTGTTTTTACTAAAACTTCTCCTAGAAGAGAATGTTTGGCTTTTAGGAGCCAGACTTAAGAAAGCGAATCAGTGTAAAAATACATTTGGTTGCAATTTTTGTTAGTGCTGCCATCTGACAGGATTCGAGGATGCTTCCATTTGTGCCGGGATAATAGCTTTGTTATCTGCTGAGATCTGCAAGAGCTCGACAACACCGGAAATCTGTGTCTCAGCCCCCTGCTCCAAGTTTAGCTCATGCATTACCTAAAATTGGGTTTACACAAGGAAAATTACTTTAGTGCTAATCCAGTTGACTGGTAAGTAAATTCAGCTTCCCCAGATTCCTAGTTTGACAATCTAAACTGATTTCAAAGGCAGCTTTAGTAGTCTTCCCACACTTCTCAAGAACACTCGGGAGCATGGACCCCAACAAGCAGACCACAGGTACTAGTGGTCTCAGATCCTTAGGTGGCTGTTCTTCAAGCCAATGATGCTTGCTGCCTTGGTACCCTGTCCATAGCCCTGCAATTACACACTGCAGGGTAGGTCTGGGAGTGGCCTGTGAGAAGATAACCTTGGGCTAGTAATTTCACATTTCCGTGTCTCCATCTATAAAACCCTGGTAATAAATAAGATGCCACATAGAGGGGGAAAGTGAAATTAAACTCTTTGGACCCAGTTAACAGAAAACCTGTGGAGCAAAACCTGTGATTAAAAGTAACAAAGTTGGAAAAGAATTTGGAGATACCTCAAAGAGCTAAAAATAGAAATACCATTCGATCCAGCAATAGCACTATTAGGCATCTACCTAAAAGAGCATAAAACATTCTATGACAAAGACATGTGCACCCAAATGTTTATGGCAGCACAATTCACTATTGAAAGGATGTGGAAACAACTCAAGTGCCCATCAATCCAGGAGTGGATTATTAAAATTTGGGATATGTACACAATGGAATATTACTCAATCATAAGAAACGACAGTGATCTAGAACCTTATACTTTACTGGATTAAACTTAAGCCCATTATCCAAAGTGAGGCACCACAAGATCAGAAGAATGGGCTCCACTTGTACTTGCCATCAAATTGGTACTAACTGATCAGCACTAGGGTGATCACATGGCAGTAATACTCTCCAGGGATTAGGGGGATGGGGGGTAAACCCGCAACTAAAGGACACAGGGAGCATTGTAGGGGGGAAGGGCATGCCTCTAACCCTCGCTTGGGTGAGGCAAAGACATAAAGTGTAACCGTAATGTTTATACCCTTATGATACCCTGAAATTAAAAAAATAAATAAATAAATAAATAAATTTCTGTTGTTTAAGCCAAAAAAAAAAAGTAACAAAGTCGTCCTATTTTTCCCCCTTATTACCATATCTTAGATTTGGGTTCACTTTCTATAACTTACAAACCAGTTAAATGTGGTGGGTTTTAAGACTTGTTTACAGTGGTTTACCCAAAGCTCATCAGTGAAAAGTCCTTACATTTCCCAAAACTGATCAGCTTTGCAGCAACAGTCTCAGAAAATTGTGTGACTCACATGACATGCCTTCCCAAGAATGCCTGCCCAGAGCCCCAGGTACCATTGCAAAGCAGTGATGTCCTGCATGAACGGGAGCCTGGCAGGGGGTGGAGAGGCTGATCTGATCTGTGGTCCCTTAATTCAGAGGCCACGAGCTTTTGGAAATAGACCTTTCTAGGTGTATTGGCCTGTATGTAATACTTAACATGTATTGCGTGCTCATCATATGTCAAAAATCGTTCTAAGTGCCATTGTGGGCAAGGGCTATTGTGATAAGTTTATTGGATCCTCATGGCAATCCTATGAAGCAGTAAATGCATTATAACCCAACCGAGGCACAGAAAGCAAGGTTGAGTTGTCGAAGTCACATAGCTCCTGAGTGGCCAGGCTGGGATCGAACCCAGGCATTCTGTCGGGGCTGCTGGTGGCCAGGCGTCAGGTGATTACAGTAACTCATCCTGGACTTGCAAAGCCATGTGCTGACTGAGGGCACACCAAAGGTTTCCTAACTGATAAGGCTAGTGGTTTCTTCTCAATCACTGATGGACTTTGTAGAATGGGACTCTGCTGATTCCTCTTTCTTCTTTAGCATTTTCCACCCTTTATTCCACCTCTGAGACTATGTTTTTAGTGTGTGTTGCTGATCCGCTTCCTCTTTCAACCTTGTATTTCTGGATTACCCCAAAGTCCCCACCGCTCTTCCTTCCCCCACCACTTAGTCACGCCTGCATATCTGAACTCACTCACCAGTTCTGATAGCTGCCAGCTCTGGAAGGATGAATGAAATTTGTCAACCAACCCTGACTCTTTTCCTGAACTCAAGACCTACATTTGCAGCTTCCCACTGGACATTTCCCCATGGACAGCCCGCCAGCGTTCTGCCTGTCCACATAGGCCCAGTACCTTGCACAGTACCCAGCACATGATGGGCACTGATAAATGGTTAATGGATGGGAAATGCATAATTTAATGCAATAATTGTCACTTTGTATAAATTTTATCTTCCAGATTACTCTTAACTAAGCTACCTTCTTCTGTTTTTCAGAATCCCCTCGCCTAAGGCTGCTCTCAGTCTCATAGCATCTTGCATTTCTCTTTGTTCTAGTGCCTGTTTCTTTTTTCTTCTATATGCTGTCATATTTATTCATGTAAATGTCTTTTCTCTTCAGGCATGTACATACTTTAAGGGAAGAGATGGTATTTTTTTCATCTGTATCCGCCGAGTAGCCTAACACCACACTTTCCACAAAGAGGCACTTCATGTCTATTGAAAGAATGAATCAGTAAAAGTAGACCTAGCATTTTGCAGTTTACAAAGGGCTTTCACATGTACCACTTCTTTTATTCCACAGCATGCTAAAGAGGTAGCAGTTGAGTCATTAGCCCCATTTTACAGATGAGGAAGCTAAAAATTGGTGTGGTTGTTAATGGTCCAGGATCTCACTGCTCTTAAGTCGCCAAGCCACTCATGATCTTAAACTGGAAGGCTGATCAACCCCCTCATCATAACTTTCTTCTTAATGTTGGCAGGGAAAATGAGGGTAAGATAGAAGGGAACTTTGGGGAGAAAACTCGCATTGGGAACAATTACAAGTATGTCTGATCTGGTACCTTGGATATCACAACCACTCACCAGTTTCCGTGTGGCTTCAAGGACCCCCATTTGAAGCTCCTAAAAGTAGCTTACCTCAGAAGAGACCCAGGTATCAAGTTATTCTGGGGAGTTCCAGGTTTGGTCTCCAAAAGGAAAAGCATGAAGTTTAAAAAGATCTAAAGACTTTTTTTTTTCTTTTGGAATCGGACAATCCGGGTTGGAGGCCCAGCTTCACCGTTTAACAATCCCCTCCCGGCCCCCATCTATAAAATGAAGATAATAACACTCATACACATGGGGACATGTGAGGATTAAAAGGAGAAATTTTGAAGTGTTTGGTCTGGCTCCTAGCACCAGAACTCAATCTGCTTTCTTCCTCTGCCCCTGGACTGTGGCTGTGCCGCTAACCCTTTCTACATGTGGGCCCACGACCAGTGAACTTGGGGCCAAAAGGAGACTCGCCTACTGGGAGAAGAGAGGAAAGCCTAAGCTGATGACTGAAGCTGGGAAGTGTCAGCTTCTTGCACAACTGTCACCCTGTTGGAGCAGCTTGAAGCCATCCCCAACTTGCAACATGACGGACATAGCGTTCGGTCGCTCAAATCAGGCCATCAGAGTTCTTCAGCTTAACATACAACTTGTTAGACAGTTAACACCCATTTGATACTATCTGTATGAAATGTTGAAAAGCAAAAGCTTAAAGGCTTAATGTGAGGGGAGAGAGCAGTTTCCAAAGGAGTGACTGATGGGAGAGAGACGCAGTCACTGAGTGCGCAAAGGTACCCAGGGCAGGTGTGAACAGCAAACCCCTAGACAGGTGGTACTCAAAGAATGCGGACTCCACAGCCCTGCAGCGCCTTTGGAGAAAGGGTGGGGAAGACCCGCTTAAGTCGTCTTTTCTGCTCTGCAGCAGGGCCCGGGGTATTGACAGTGCTGACAGATCCACGGGAAAGTGGTTTAGGATGGCATTAACAAACCCGGCAAGTTGCCTTTTCTGAGTGACACGATTCAAACGGGTATCAACCGCCTTTCAGTACCGCTGAGAAGTGGCGAACGACGAGGGGAATCCCCTTTTCACAGGCGAGAAAGCCAAGGCTCGTAGGATATGTGAGAAAGTCTCCATTGACTAGAATATTCAGTTAACCAGAATTGTTTGTCCCTTATACTGCTATAGCTCAATTTTGGTTAAGTAAGGGTAAAATAGCTAAAAATAAGATGGCTGGGCTATTTTTTTAAGAAAAGTAACTTTAAGTAATATGTACAGTTCCATATCTGGTACCTTGCTCCACTGCTTACTAACTAGGTAACCTTGGATATGTTTCTTGTATATACTTCAGTTTACTCATTTGTATAAGGGGGTAAATGGAAATTACCTCTTAGGGTTATAATGGTAATTAAATGAGATAAAGTATGCATATCACTTTAAAAGAATAAATACTTGATAAATATTAGTTATTTTATTAATATTGCTATTATCGTCTGCTTTCGCTGTCTCTCTGTTCCTGCGTGATGCACATCAAGTTTGCACGGCTTTATAACAGGGTGGCAGCACGGGCTTAGGTGCTGTGTGGACCTGGATGTGAACCTGAGAAAATTACTTCATTCTCTAATGCTGTTTTCTCATCTATTAAATGTGACTGGTAATATCTGCTTCTTACGATTCTTGTATGGAGCAAATAAGGTCATGTTTATAAAGTACTTAGTACACACATGCCTCTAAATAGTCAATAATATTTTGTTTATAATGAGGACTCTCAAAGCATCATGAAGTGCAGGATCATCAAAGATAGTAGCTCTTCATTCCTCCAGCATTTATTTCTTGAGTGCTTACTGTATGCCAGATACAGAGCTTGGCACTGAGGACCCAGATTTACGATGCGTTGAAACAAATAGGGAGTTTCTCATGAACCCTCCATCGCTAAGGAAATGAGACGATCCCATCCCACTGACTTTCAAGTTAATCCGTGCTCTTCTGTAGAATCCTTACATTCCAGCTGTGGGGTGGCTGTGTTTCATATCTGCTCAGATCAAAAAGCATCTCTAGGAACAGCGATATTGAACATTAAACTGGCTGCGTCAAACTTGAAAGGATGGCGCAGTGATTTTGTGTTGCAGTGTTTTAAATGTGATGCCTGATGAAGCTGCACATGGTAGATATAAAGGAGGTTTCAAAAGGGGCCACTTTACTACTTGGACTTTTAAATTACCAAGCTGCATTTTGGGGAAAGCCACATAAAAGAATGCCTTTTTAAAAAAAAGTATTATCTCAGAAAATATAGCTCTTTTACAACTGCAGCATGGCATTCTGGAGCATCGTCCTCAATGAGTTGACTGACACCGTGGTGGCCATTTTGACTAACATATGAACCAGCCTCTTAGATAACAGATGTTCACAGATGTCCTCTGCTTGCTGGAAATTATATCCAGCAACCAAGGAGCACATGACTGTTCATATGCGCTTGTGTGTGTGTGTGTGTGTGTGTGTGTGTGTGTTTAATGTAAAAGGGTATTTTAAATGTAAAATCTACTCTCCCCTGTGGCACCTATCTGAATAGTGAGAAGAGCACTTGGGCCGGGACTCAGGATCTGGCCTCTGGCCTCTATTCTGCCATGACTTTGAGAGGAAGCTCAAGTTCACCTCCTCCAGGAAGTCCTCCCTAACCACCCCAGCCTCAGTGGATTTTCCTGCACTGAATCTGTTAC